>NC_056726.1:470583015-470883015 GCF_019279795.1 Protopterus annectens
GAGGCAGGATATGCCCTTAACAAAGCCGAACTGGGTAGGATCCAGTGTTTGTAGGTCCCCAATATCTTTATTTATGAGGTCCATGATGATCCTTTCCATAGCTTTGCAGACCAAGCTAGTCAGGCTTATGGGGCAATAGTTTCCAGGATCCGTTGAGGCACCACCTTTATGGAGAGGGACCACTGTTGCTGTACGCCACTCTTTGGGCACATATCCTGTAGTAAGGCTGAGATTGAACAGTAGTTTTATGTTTGGGTTTAGCTCTTCTTGGAGTTCATGTAGGGGCAGCCCGGGACACCGTCTGGTCCCATTGATGCTGTGTTTTTTGCTTTGGAGAAGGCGGCTCTTACCTGAGCATCTGAGATGTCAGGGGGGCAGCACTCTGCTGGGATAGATATTTGCCCTTTGGTGGGAGTTTGCACTGAACCTGTCAGCTAGGATGTTGGCAATGTCTGTGGGTTCGGTGTATTTTTGTCATTTTGGACTAATTCTGAGCATATCTGGGAATTACCACCCAGGTTCCTAACATAACTAAAGAAAGCCTTGCGATTATCCTTAGTGTCCTGTGCAATTTTTCTCTCGAAGCTGGCCTTAGACAATTTTATGTGTGCCCGTAGTTTTTGCTAATACTGATCAGTGATGCCTTCCTTTTGGGATTTTGCTCTATCATTTAGTAGCTTCCTCCTTCAATTGTATAGTTTGTTTATGGCTGGGGTCCACCAGACAGGACGTCTGCCTTTGGAGGATTGGGTCTTGGTTTTATTTGGGATCGAGTGATCCATGCATTCCTGAAGGTGTTCATAGAATGCGTTTATAAAGGATTCTGCGGTCTGGGCGTATTTTCCACAGACCCGGGGCTTTGAAGGATTCCACCTCAGTTTTGAGGAGTGTGAAATTTGCTTTAGAGAAGTTTTTCACTGTGGTTTTCTGGGCAGGGGGTGGGATCAGGATGTGAATATCCAGTGAGATTAGTTTATGGTCTGATCTTACCAGTGAGGGATACACTTCTGGTCTGGAGCATAGAGTCCCCATGTTGGTGATGATCAGGTCCAGTATGTTTTCCCTCTTGTGGGAGTGGTAACAAGTTGTTCCATAGCATTTGAGTTTATAAATTCTAGGAACCTTTGGGCTAGGATGTTGGAGCTAGAGTAATGCTCCCAGTCTATGTTTGGGTAGTTGAAGTCGCCCAATATAATGGTGTTTGGCGAGACCTTCATATTTTCCAGTGTTCTCAGGAAGGCCGAGTGGGGTTCCTGGGTTTGGGAGGGTGGTCTGTAGCAGGCTATAAACTGGAACGCAGTTTTACCCACTGTTAGTTGCACATGGATAGTCTCTGATGCTTCGTGCTTTGCCACCAACCTGGAGGTGTGGGTATCTTTGATGAATATCGATACTCCCCTCCTTTGTGGTTCGGTCCAAGTTTTGGGGCGAAAAGCATGGTATGAGGTATAACCTGGTAGTGCTGGGGTGCTCTCGGGAGCCCTGAACCAGGTTTCTGTTACTGCACAGATATCGATGTTCTCCATGCTAAGGAGAGTTTCGAGTGCGTGCATCTTGAGGTTTAGACTTCTGGCGTTGAGTAGCATTACTCTTAGTTTCTTATACCTTGTGATACCTATCGAGGTGGGTTTGTCTTTTGAGCCTTGCCTAAAAAGGCACTATGGGGGTAGCAAGAGCCTTTGCCAATATCCGAAAGCCCAGGGGTGACAGGTGCAAGCCGTCCCTAGCGAAGCATCGTGGCTTGTCGAGCATATCATCCCAAGCTGACAGGCATTGGATTCCCTTTGAATGACACCAGTACTTAAGCCAATTGTTGAAATTGATCATCTTGTCTTCATATTGTGGCATCATTCTTGGTGAGGGTAAGATGCTACTCAAGGTCAGGGTCATACCGGCCTGGGCTACATGCTCAGAGAGCTCCTTTATGTCTCTTTTCATGCAGTCCAGGGAGGTACGTCTCGGGTCATTCACACCAGCATGGACAATGACCGAGTCATATTTGTACTTGCCTTGGAGTGACCTGAGTGCTTGTGTTATGTGGCGGATCCTAGCGCCCGACAGGCTGCTCACCATGACCCACTCCTTGTTCAGCCTGGTGGGCGGGACGTCAGTGTGCCTGACGATAGAGTCACCTATTACAAGTGTATCAGGTGTGTTGTTTAGTCTTAAGGGCTGTGACTGTTCGGCACACTGGCTTTGTGAGATATGTGTTGCACGTGTTTTGTTTTGGGGTAGCGGCTGCTCTGGTGTCTGCTTTGGAGGTCTCTGCTGCTTCGGCAGATCTTTATTTAGAGCCTCCGAGTATGTTTTTGTGTGATTATGTGTTTGGTTTGCTGTCGTAGTAGGTCTATGTGAGACTGGAATTGTAGTGAGTGTGGTTTCCTTCTCCTCCTGACTGATTATGCCAGTACTGAGTTGAGAGAGCTTAGCCTCCAGTTTGGCTATATGGTTGCATCTCTCACATGTGTTGGAATTTGTTGGGAGGAGGAGAAGGTTGTCTGTGTACATGAGGCAGTTGTAACATTGCCTCAAGATTCCCAGATTCACCAGCTGGACCGGAGAGGAGATTGACAACTGACCTTTGGACATGCTAGAATAATATTGGGAATTCCTTAATAATTGAAAGCTAGGGCCAGTGCGGAGTGAGGGTGTAGTGCTTTTAATTTTTAGTGCAGACTTATATAATTGCTTTAGTGAGCAAGTGCCAGGTAATTTAAGTGCAATGTGTTACAGGTAACTTAAATGCAAAAACGACAAACAGTAACTTTCTTTCAAGTGAAACAAGGAAATAAGTACAGTAAGCAATGCAGATATCACTAGTGATCCACAGAAGCGCTGAGAAGCCACGTATTAGGTGGAATTAGTGTTCCAGGGAAATAACAAGCAAACAAACAACAACCATATAAACAAAGCTAGATTCAGCAGGCCTGGATATAGTCTATGCTACAGCAAACAAGGTATACCAATTTCAGTAAGATACAGTTCAAATATTCAGGCACTATAAACCTTTAACCAGAAATCCCCAGCTCAGAAGGGCAGAGTCCAACCTCTTCTCCCACAAGAGTGCAGACCACAAACCTTCTTAATATAAAATAACTGGCCTGAAGCCCAAGTGCTTAAACCAGAACTAATACACTTTAAGAATAACAGACACTGGGCTCTCAATCAGCAATTCCCAACTTAGAAGGATGAAAGCTACCTGTCCTGCCACCACAGTGCATGCCACAAACCTTCCTAATGTATAACAACTGGTCTGAAGCCCAAGTGCTTAATCCAAAAGACATAGAATGATAGCTACACTTTAATCAAGTTACTACCAAGCAGTAATAAATACAATTGAATACTTTAGAGAATGCCTGGATTAGTGCTCAAGTTACACAAACAAAGCTAGATCCAGCAGGCCCAAATCCATTCTATGCCACAGCAAAGAAGGCGCACCAACTTCAGTAAGTAGCAGTTCAGATATGCATGCACTATAAGCCTTTAACCAGAAATTCCCAGCTCAGAAGGGCAGAGTCCAGCCTCTCCTCCCACAAGAGTGCAGACCACGAACCCTCTTAATGTAAAATAACTGGCCTGAAAGCCCAAGTGCTTAAACCAGAATTAATACACTTTTAGAATAACAGACACTGAGCCCTCAATCAGCAGTTCCCAACCTAGAAGGATGTAAGCTACCTGTTCTGCCACTACAGTGCAGACCACAAACCCTCTCAGTGCAAAACAACTGGTCCGAAGCCAAAGTGTTTAAACCAAAAGGCTTAGAATGAGTTACACCAAGCAGAAATAAATACAATTGAGTACTTTTAAGATGATGCAAAAGTAAAAAAAATAGGTAGAAACACAAGTACAGTAAAAGCAGATGAAAATTTTTTTTTTCTGAATAAGTGCTGAGATCAAAGAAACAGATTTGAGTGCTGAAACTAGAAAACTGGCTAGTTATAAGAAAAAAAAACTAAGCTAGAAGGCTTCCCTCCAACACAGAAGGGCTTGGGGGCTCAGAAGCCTACAAATAGTCTATACCACTTAACAGGAAAGGCAGGAAACAAGCTTAAATTTTTTTTTTTTCTGTTTCCCAGATGCTCTCTTTGTACACAGTAGGAGTGCCTGAAATCAGAATATGATCTCACTGCACTCAGTTGAGTGAGCAAATGAGATGGGCCCAGAAGGAGTATCCAAACACAAATTTACAAGAGGGGCGGGCAGTTGCAAGGCCACTAACACCAAAACAAAAAAAGAGAGGGTGGGTGGGACTAACTGAAGAGCAGAGTCAAAACTTCCAGTTCAGTTAATATTCCTTCCACACAGTTAAAATCAATTTAAATACTGTATTTTTTAAAAAAAAAAAAAAGAGCAGATAAAGGTACTTAAATTCTCTTATACGTCCAGTTGAATACAGCAAGTCCTTAGCAGACTGAATACACCTTGCAGAATTCAAAATAAAAATATAGACCATTTGTTGAGAAGGCCTACATGCATGTGTTAGTACTACTCTGGTATACACAGTAAGTGCAATACTATAAACTGACATTCGCATTATACAAGATGTACAAGTCATTGGGGAAAAAGAAGAGGACGAGGAAGGGAATATGAGAGAGGAAGGGAAAATGATGCAAGGAGAGAGAATTTAATAAACAATTGTGAAAGACAACAGTTTCATTACATTTGACATTGAAGTCCACTTGAGTTCTATGGAGTGCTTACTAGCTGACTAACTGATGGGGGGGGGGGAGGTGTATGTGTGTGTACACAGAAACACATATACGAGTTCTATTTCTGTATTTTCATACAGATATTTGTTCTACACTTGTATGTTTGGGAAAGTCTGGTCATTTAAAATAAAAAAATATATATGCATGTATAAACACACACTGTCAAAGTCCACACCAGTGTCCCAATTAATGGCTTACACATATGCTCTGGCATAGTATAATCCATAATGATTTTCGAATCATTCAGGAGTTGGATTCTCATGAACAAATAATGACATTTACTGCACTTAACAACTCTGCTTCTGCTTCATAAAAAGGATGCCAATTGACATAGTCCAAATTTCTGACCTTACTAAATTAGTAGTACTGCTGTTTAAAAAAGTTTCTGATTTGGAAGCTTTCTACACGAGTCTGTTGCTGAGAGGATGATAGATATGCTTGCAAGTGTACAACTAAGACAAGCTGCATAAAACAATCATGACAGAATGTAGTGGGTCCCACAAGAGGCTTGGGAGGTTAAGAAGAAACAAAACTATTTTATTGTTCAGCTTGCCATTACATAAGATGGCTCATGTTATACTATGACAGAATTACTATGCCAAAAAAAAGTGAACAGACAGAAAACAATCCAAAAAGTAAATAAATTACTGTGCAAATTTTAAGAAATTGATATATTGGCCTAAACCATGGATTTATATTTGTGTTTTATTATTACTTTTTTAATTTCTAATTCCTGAGAAAGTGCTAGTCAAAAGCCAGGAGTAAAAAAATATATGAGGGATATCAAGGAAGAGTTTTAGTGGCACACCAGGCTGTGATTTCTTTATCTATTGTCATGCAAAGCTGACTAAGTAGCTGACCCTAATAGGAAATGTAAGATTCTGGCTCATTGAAGGAGGGGAGATGGGAGGAGTAACTTGGTCAGGAACTGACCGTAACAAAACTGCTCTTTATAAAAAGTCTTATCACAGTAATCTGTTGGCACTTTTGCAAGCTTGTTTCGGAGAATGTGTAGTACATTAGTGAGAACAACATTTGTAAAATTCAGTGCAGACCAGTCAATGACACTATCTGCAGACTCAAACTTTAGGGTTGCCACTTTTTCAAATGCCCAAAGTGGGACATTTTTTGTAGAAACGTCTGATTTTGCAGGGCAAAACATACCCACGGCCAGTACAAAGGACAGAAATTCACTTTTTTGCCAGAATAAAAACTTATTCTTGTAGCATTTGAGTTGCTTATTCTGTTTATTATAATATTTAGGTGTTTCAGATACAAAATAACTGTTTTATGCAACTATTACAGAAAAAATAGGAAATATTTTTGTCCCAAGATCTCTAGACATTTGCCATATTTTCAATTTTTTTGCAGGACACAACTGCCCAAAGAGGGACTGTCCCTCGCAAAGTGGAACAGGTGGTAACCCTACTTAAACTTGGCAGTTTTTTCCAGATTTCCCATTGTAAGTGAATGGAAGTCTAATCTGACAACAAAGGGTAGGGCTACTTTTTCTCAGATTCAGGCCTGTCATACTGCATTTTGGGACAGATTTAGCTGACCAAGGGAAAAAACTCTCATCAGGATGTCTGCCCCCATGAGGACAGACAGGGATAAAAAAAAGAATAAAATTAGAAATTAATACTTATTTTGTGGCAAGACCTGCGGTGGTGGTGCTGCTGTAGCGTTGTCGCCTCACAGCAAGACGCTGTCTGGTTCGATTCTCAGCGAGAGCGTCTTCTGCGTGGAGACATGCGTGAATGGGCGTACCTTCGTTGAAGGTTGTGCGTTAGGGCTGGTAACTTGGCACGTAAAAATCAGCTACCAATCATTAGCAGACCGGAGTTCCGCTGTGGCGACCTCTAACTGGGAAAAGCTGAAAGACAAGACTTATTTTGTGGCAAGCAGCTCTGAGAAGTGCAGAAATTCATAGCTAGATAAAAAATATGTTTTTTCATCATTTGCCTGCAGTGGTCCTTTAATACAACTGGTGGCAAACCTCTCATACAAACAAGGTGTTAGTATCTACGACTACACACAAGACAAACATAAATCCTTCCTATGCTGAGGTGCTCAAAAATTACTTCCAAAACCATAAAAACTTCCTAGGAGTGGTATTATAGATGCAAGCACCACAGTCAAACCTCTGCAGCACAATAACATCCATTCCATACAACATATAGTTTT
Organism: Protopterus annectens; assembly: GCF_019279795.1. Lineage (NCBI taxonomy): Eukaryota > Metazoa > Chordata > Ceratodontiformes > Protopteridae > Protopterus > Protopterus annectens. The sequence goes on from NC_056726.1 coordinate 470,589,909, forward strand.
TCTACCAGCACAAGCAAGCATCTCCAAAATGATCTGACCATGCCCTTCAAGTTACAAAGAACAGTCCAACTCGCCACTGTACTGTACTTGAATAGGTCTGGCAGTTAGTTAAAATAATTAAGGAGCTGTTTCCTGTGTTTGATTCCCTCAACTTCCATTGCCCATGTGACTCTGAGCAAGCCACTTAACCAGACACTGCTCCTGGGTTGAGTGTTAAAAAGGTCCGTGGTGATCAGTGCTTTACCCTGGTAAATAAATACAAATGAATAAAGCAACTCCATAGTTCAGCACACTGATGAACCACTCAAGGCTAAGCAGAGACAGTTACAGTCAACTGCCTCTCAGGTGCTAGAATCCATTATATCACAAAGGCACTCAAGTCCTTTCAACCCAAAGAATAACTATGACATGGCTCTTATCCATGTGATCTAAATGACAGAGTATATGAAGGGAGACAGGATGGAACAGTCTTGAGCAGTAGTCTACCATCCCTGAAAATGATACCACAATATAAACAAAAACCTGACTGACTTTAACTTCCTTATTTACTGGTGTCGCTCAGATGAGGCAAAAAACGTCAGCCCAGCAGGAGATGGAAGACTGTCATCTCTTTCACCAGGGGTTACATGCAACTATCCTATCAAGGTTTTTGCATACTAGCTAGGACTCCCTCAGAGTGCGTTTTATAGCCATTGTTAGTCTAGTCAGACTACAAATCTAGTAAATACAAATGCTAATTTGGGTAATATCAAAGCAACACTGCTCAATGTTAGGAGCCTAAATAAGACAATGCCCAACTCATAGGTCTTCTCAACTCTGGAAAATGGAGATTTGTGTTGTCAGTGATACCTGGTTTGAGAACAGGAAAACATTTCCTCCTTAGCTGATTTCTGAGCATGTCACTCATTTAAGCCTAGTGTAGACAGCAATAATACTGGTGGCAGCTTGTCTGTTTCTACTTGAAACCATCACCTCTAAACTACCTGAGCAGGACAAAGCTCCTGAACTCCTTCAGATCCAGATATGAGTAAAGAAGATCTCATAACTCATCCTAGCCAACTACAGAACCCTGTCCATGTCACCCACTAATAAAACATATTTTACTGAATTAGAGTAATTCTCTATTAATCCAAATACCATCTTTCTAGGAGACTAACTGCCCCTGCATAAATCAGCACACATACACTTCTAAAATAGATATGCACGCTGCTTCCTTAACTTATTCAATGCAAAATCAACCAATCAAATAGTACCCTCTCTCATTAGTGGTACCAACATGCTCAATCTTGCCATCAAACACATTCCATGTCTGCTTTTCGACCAATTTCATACCCTCACTGGTCAAATCATACCACTGTTACTCACTATACAATCCCAGTACAGGCCACAACCAACCCAACCATGGTCAAACTTCTCTAATGTCAGTGTCTGTGCAGAGCTAAGAGCTTGAGATGATGCAACAGTCTGCCACCCTCGATGACCTTACAAGGCATACAGCCACATACACCTAAAGTCTGTACTACCCATCTCAACTCTTGCATAGAAACTCATGCTCCTGTTCACCACAAATACATCAAGTGTAGAAACAAACCAGTCTGGTGAAACTCAACTACAAACAAACTCTAAAATAAGGCGAAAAAGTTCAAAGTCCTAAAGAACAGAAGGAATGACTCAGTGTGTTAAAATCAAACTCACAAGCAGTAAAGTTACCATAACAGTAGATGTTCGAATGATCACTGCTGCAGCAAACTAAGCTATGTGAAGTTATATCCTGTAAAGGATATAAAAGCAGGCCATCTTCCAGAGCTTCAGGGCACCTTCAACGTGCCCACACCTATACTCAGCTTGAACTAAAATGACTAAAAATACAGGTTTGGGAGCCAAGCTCTTCAGGATCTTCATGTCAAACGAAAGAGAGGCTAAACCATTTGAGGACATTGTTAGGAAAGCAAAAATGCATGTCCACAACCTGGCATAAAAAAGTGGGATGGTGGAAAGATGTGTCTGAATGCAGCAGTGATCATTTAAACATCTACTGTTATAAGTTTACTTACACAGCTGTACTATGTTCTTCATATCGATCACTGTTGCAGTAGGCTAATCTGTATAGATCAAATGGAAGTTGGAAGAGGAATGGTGGAAGTTGGAAGAGGAATGGTCCAGGAGCCTGTCCTAGACTTGGAGAAGAAATCTAGTTTATAGTGCTTTGTAAAAGTAGGCACAGAGGACCAAGCTACTGCTTCCAGAATACTTCCAGAGTCTAACCCTTTCCACAAAGTCACAAATGAGCTACGGTCCTGGTAGAGTGAGCTTTGACTTTGCCTGGAATAGTTTTGTTGTGGTGGGAACAACAAAAAGTAATAGCATGAGGTACCATTTGTAAACAGTCAGCTCTAACACAGTGTGCCCCTTCTTCCTACCTTCACAAGAAATGAACTGATCAAAACTTCTGAAAGATTTTGTTCTTTCAAGACAGTACGAGAGTTGTCTACAGACATTCAAGGTATGGAGTATCTTTTCTCCCTCATTTTTAACACCTTTAATTATCACTTAAGACATAGTCAAACATACATTTATATAAAAGAAAACAAAATGTATTACCATGGTCACAGTTACTAACATTAGACATCACATATATTCGTCTGTACTATCATCAATCCCAAAGTTACATAGATTGTTTAATTCCTGCCCTTCCTTAAACCTCACTCCTCCTCCAAAACATTATTCTGCATGTATTGTTTCCACAATTTCTATTTCTTTCCATGTAATTTGCTCCTACCCTTTTCTAAAGATCCTACTTCCATTTTTTTGTCTCTGCTACAATATTCACTACTTTAAATACACTTGATTTAGACTTTGACTGCCATTTTCCTGTAATCCTCACTATATCTAGGCAATTCAGATCCTGTATCCCAGCTAAAAAAAGAAAATAAATAATAATAATAACTTCATTAGTTACATCCATTTGCTCACCCAATATTTCTGACCAAGTACTCTGCCAGCTTATTACTCTCCCAAAACATACGTTCCCAGTTTATTTACTTAGCATTTGTTTACCAGGAAAGTCCGACTGGGTCATGAGGTATCCATTTTCAGTGGAGGACCAGGGAGAAACTTTCCCATCACACCTCCAGCATTTGCCATTTACCAGAGGAAAAAATCTATGGAGTCTGCTTTGGGTATAAAACTACTTATGCAAACACTTCCAAGCAAAAATCCTAAATCTTCTAGACTTTGTTGCATATTTGGGTGCAATACACATCCTCCCATTATTTCCTTGTGTATTGCTTTATCCAATCTCTCTCTTACCCAATTTTAGGTTCTAGAAAGAAGACCGGGAAGATGGATAGCTTGGCTTAAGGTAAATTTGGATATCACTTTAAGCAGACAGTAATGATTAGGTCTTAAGGAAGCCATATGTTTGTGGAAAATGAGAAGGTTCACCCACCATGAGAACTTGCAACTCATATAGCCTTACAAATTTTTCTGACATCTGCAAAAAGAGTTTCATGTTAAAAACCTCAAGTCCCCTTAGTGAGCTGGTTCAAATGGAACAAGAATTAAGACTTTCTAATAGAAAATTAAGATCCCAAGAAGGAGCCACCTGCTTCCTAGGAGGCTTCTTATGCAACATCCCTTTCAAAAACATTTTCACAGGAGTTTGCCTTCAAACAGTGGGATCCATGCATATCATGCTGAAGAGACCAATAAGTGAGCCTTGACTGACTATGACAGGCTACAGGACAGTAACTCACACAAATAGTGCAGAATCAGGGAAATACTACCTGGAATGGGTACTGGTTGTTTCCTTGGCACCTACTAGAAATGGTTCTCCATTTGCTAATATATAATATTTCAGTAGTAGGCTCTTTTACCTCCATTAATACCAACTGCACACCCTCAGAAAAAAAAGGTGCCAAAAGGTATTAAAATTCTATCATCCAGGCAGCCAGTTGTAGTTGCTCGGGGGTCACACTGCATCAAACACCCCCAATCTCGTGAGAGTAAATGCAGTGTGTAAGGAAGTGTGTGTGGTAATCTCCCCCCCCCCCCAGCCATTTCCAAAAGAAGGAAAAGCCACTGTTGCTTGGGCCAGTTGGAAGTCACCATAACTATCTTTGGGGATTCCTCCTGAAACTTCAGAATGACCTTGGTTATTAAAGGAAAAGGTGGAAACGCATAGCAGAACATTCCTGTCAAAGAAAATGAATGCGTTTTCCAGGCCTTTATGCACATAATCCTTTAGCAGAACTTTCCCAATTAATTGCTGTGAGCAGATGCAAATAAAATCTGTTTGAGGTACTCCCCAGAGTTGGTTCAATTCCTGGAAGACCCCCTTGCTTCACTTTCCATTTGTGAGGGTCTGTACTGGTCCTGCTCAGCTTGTCTGCCACATTATTCTGCTCTAGCAATATGCAAGATGCATAGAGTGAGACTGTGTCGAAAAGCTGTATCCCACGCTACCATGGCTAGTCTGCACAGAGAGTAAGATCTCATTGCCCCTTGATAATTTATCTACCACATTACTGTGGTTCCATTTGCAAACACTTAAAGAGGTCCAGAAGACCACAGATGGTTGGCAGAATTGAAAGCATTTATAAGAGCTAACATCTCTTTTATGTTTGTGTGTTTTAATATGTTTGCTACCCCCAAAGACACTTCACTTATCAACACAGACACTGCTCCTCAAGAAAATGTCTGAGGTGTCAGTTGTGACCGACTATGCTGGAGCAGGAAAGGAGAATAAGAAAAGTACAGTTTTGTACCTACCATAAACGTAGATATTCGAGTGTATACACTGCTGCAGTCATTACACTTGGGTTATCCTGCCGTCAGGCGGTTCCCCAGTCGGCTTGAGTTCCAAAGTCTTGGTCCGGCATCGGTTGCTGTCGCCTCCTCCCTGATGTCAGTGTGACAGGGGTATATTTCTTCAGTTTTTCTTGCCCCAGATGTCAGGTGCCCCTAAATAGGTAGGCAATTCCAATTGCTAATAAAACATACATAAGAAAAGCAAAAAGCAGCTTACAGCTACCAGCAAATACTCCCCATAGGTAGTAAGGGTAGAAGACATAGGTACGTACAAGACAGTAAGAGGGGAAGGAGGGAGGGTAACCTGGACTGCAGCAGTGTATACACTCGAACATCTACATATATGGTAGGTAAAAAACTGTACTATGTTCATTGTGTTACACTGCTGCAGTCATTGCACTTGGGTAGAATCCCAAAGCTGAGGAAGGGTGGCTGGTTCTATAAGGCATTAGGGGTGGCTATAAGGCCCTGCAGCACTGCAGTGGCAAAGCCAGCTCTGGATTTAGAGTATAGAGGCAAATGATAATGCTTGGTGAAGGTATGTACAGAACTCCAAGTTGCTGCTTCCAAAATATCCTTGGTAGGTACTCCCCTGAGGTAGGCAGTTGAAGTGGCTGTTGCCCTGGTGGAGTGAGATCTAATGCTGCTAGGAACAGATTTCCATGGTATGTGTAGCAGAAACGTATACAATGTCCTATCCATTTTGAAATAGTCTGTTTTGAAATGGCTTTTCCCTGTCTCCTACAGCATATGCTACCAATAATTGCTCAGATTTTCTGAAAGCTTTGGTTTTGTCCAAGTAGAAGCGTAACTGCCTGTGATTGTCCAAAGAGTGCAGTAGTCTCCCCCCTTTATTCTGTGGTTTAGGATAAAAAGTTGGCAGGTGAATAGTTTGGTTTAGAGCCACACTGGATACCACCCCTTTGGCATAAAAGTAGGGTTAGCTCTTAATGACACTCTGTCCGGTGGAAAATGAGGAAAGGTTCTACTGCCATTAGTGCCTGTAATTCTGAAACTCTTCATGCCGATGTTATTGCCACGAGCAGAGCAGCAGAGATATATTTTAATTCTGCTGTGTTGGCTGGCTCAAAAGGAGGTAAAGTTAGCTTCTCCAAAACAAAGTTGAGATCCCAAGTTGGAGTAGGTGCTCTACGGGGCGGTCTTATGTTTTTAGCCCCTCTGAGGTACTGTTTTAACAGAGGATTAGAGAAAATTGGTGGATCCGTGTTTTAATGAGCAGAGATGGCAGAGGTGTGGATCTTGATGGATGAGAAGGAGAGTCCTTTGTCCAGCATCTCAGTTAAGTATTGTAGTATCTGAGGAATGTTTGGGACAAGAGGGTCAAGGCTGTGAGCTTGGTTCCAGGCACAAAATCTCTTCCATTTATCAGAATAGGCTTTCCTGGTACTAGGCCTTCTGGCCTCCAGAATGACATCCACAACAGCTTTGTAGAGAGGCATTGCTTGCTTGACTAAGGAATCTTCCATGCAGCTAGGTTTAAGGTCTTTAGCTGGCTGTGTAGTATTTGTTTGTTGTGCTGAGTCAGCAGATGTGGGATTTGAGGCAAAATCCAGGGTGGTTCTTGTGCTAAGCTCCTTAAGACTGGGTACCAGTGCTGGCGTGGCCAGTCTGGTGCAATCAGGATCATATTTGGCTCTTCCTGCCTGGCTTTTATGAGTACCTTTGGCAGGAGACGTAGTGGTGGGAAAGCTATACTTGTAGGTTCTCCCAGCTGAATGAGAGGGCATCCACTTTCCATGCTTGTGGATGGTAACTCCTTGTGCAGAATTTCCGTAGATGGCAGTTTATTGGGGATACAAACAGATCTATGTCCGGGCTCCACCATTTCTGTGTTATCATTCTGAATATTTGTGGATTCAACTCCCATTCGTGGGGATCCATGATGTTTCTGCTTAAGTTGTCTGCCAGTGTGTTTTTGTCTCCTGGCAGGAATTGTGCTTGCAGATGAACTTGAAGGTTTATAGCTGTGTTCCACAAGGTCATAGCTTGTCTGTATAAGGGGTAGGAGTGAGTGCCCCCTTGCTTGTTTATGTACCACATAACTGTGGTGTTGTCTGTCTTTAGTAGTAGTTGTCCTGGAAGCAGCAGGTCCTTGAAAGCTACAAGTGCATTTTGTACAGCTAGCATCTCTTTCTGATTGATGTGAAGATGCCTTTGTTTTGCAGGCCACGTGCCCTGAATACATTTGCCTGCCATGTGTGCTCCCCAGGCGTAATCCGATGCATCTGTTGTCAGTGTTTGCCTGGCTATGGGTTGTGTAAAAGGCTGTCCCTTGTTGAGGTGACAAGCTTGAGCCCACCACTGAAACTCCTGTTGAAGGCAAGGGATTACTGGTATAAATGTTTCCAAACTTTGACAGTGCTGAGACCATACATTCTTTAGGTACCATTGTAGTTTCCTCATATGCAGTCTGGCATATGGAATCAGTAGTATGCAAGATGCCATGTAACCCAAGGACTGCAGAATTTTTCTTGCAGGGAGTTGGGTCTTCGTTGCCATCAAATGAAAGTATTGAGTCAGTTGTCCTTGTTTGTCTGGCGTGAAATAAGCCATCTGGGCCGTTGTGTTCAAGCTGGTACCCAGGAATATAACCTCTTGTGAGGGCACTAGTTTTGATTTCTTTTCATTTACTGTGTACCCCAGGCAACTTAACTTTTTTACAAACGCCAGACGCTTTAGAAGAATGTCCTTGCTCTCTGCTTTAATCAGGCAGTGGTCCAGGTACGGATAAATTTGAATTCCTTTCTGTCTGCAAAATGCAATTACTGGTGCCAGGCACTTTGTGAAGACCCTGGGCGCAGTAAATAAGCCAAAGGGCAGTGCAGAGAATTGGTAGTGCATTGAACCAGCTATGAATCTGAGGTATCTTCTGCAGTTTTGTCCGATAGGGACATGCAGGTATGCCTCTTTGAGGTCCAAAGTCACGAGCCAAGCTTTCTTGCCCAGCATGGGAAGAAGCTGCTGTAATGTCAACATTTTGAATTTCGGAACATCCAGGTAAGTGTTTAGAGATGAAAGATCCAGAATGGGTCTCCAGGCTTTGTCCTTTCTGGGTACCAGAAAGAGTCTTGAGTAAAATCCTTGTCCTTGCTCCTGTGATGGTACCTTTTGAATAGCTCTCATATCCATGAGTGCTGTAATTTGTTTTTGGGCCTCTGCCCATTGATTTGGTGGCAGATTTGGCATTCCTTTTAACCTTGGCAGAGAGTGAAAGTGGAACCTGTAACCTTGAAATATAATGTCGAGAACCCATTTGTCTTTGGTGATCATTTGCCAATTGTGGTGGAAGAGTGCCAGTTTTCCTCCCAAGGGGGCTGCCAAGAAGGATTTGTTTGGCAGCTGTAGTGGGAGGTCATTGGAGCTGTTTTTATATGGTTGGGGCCTGTCTTCCCCTTCTTTCTGGCCTGATGCAACCCATTGTCAAGGCCTGTAAGTACCTTGTGGTTGACCTCTACCTCTTGGACGTCTGTATCTTCCCCTTTGAGGTCTGTCTGTAATTGGAAAGGACCAATTCTTAGTTGGCCAGTTTCTGCTAAATCTAGGAGGCTGAACCTGTAAGAAATCCTTCACCGTTTGCATAGATTTTGCCTTATCCTCCATTTTCTTTAATGCCTCTTCTGCCTTAACTCCAAATAACACATCCTGCTGCAAAGGTGCATCCAATAATTTTGCTTTAACATGATCTGGTAACGTATGCTCTTTTAACCAAGCATGTCTTCTAATGACAGAGCCTGTAACTGCTGCTCTGCAGGAGGCCTCTAGAGAATCAAAACCACATTGCAAAGTATGCTTTCCCACTTGTTCAGCTGCATGCAATAAATCCTGCATTTCTTTAAAATTAGGAGGATCTGATTCTGGAAGCATTTTTTGTTTTAACTGAGACAGTAAAAATTGCTGATATTTTAGCATGTGAAACTGGCAATTTAAGGGTCCCATTACTAAAGTTGCATACGTATATACTTTCTTTCCCCATCTGTCTAATGCTCTGGAATCTCTGTCAGAGGGAACTGGATTCTTGGCTGATGAGGCCTTAACTCCTCTGGGTCCCTGAAAAATAGTTTCAGGGTCAGCTACAGGGCTTTTATACAGAAATTTATGTGAGTCAGTGACTCTGTTGTATCTGTCAGGTTTAGCAGGGGCTAGAGGTAAGGAATCAGGATTTATGCTGGATTCAGTATACACATCATCCACAATATCTAACACTGGTGGAATAGCAAGGGGTCTGTGTTGAGGTAATAAAATGAAGTCTCTGCGCCTTTTCTTGGATTCTGAATAATCCTGACCTTCCCAGTGGAAATGCTCCCACATGGTATGTAGGGTTTCCCCAAAGAAGTAGTCCTCAGGCGGTGAGGCTGATGGAATTGATTCCTCAGCATCAGAATCCTCATAAGGGGGTAAAGAGTATCCTAAGTCTGAGGATGAATCAGAAGAGATGGACACCTGGTCGGATGAGTCCTAGTCTGCATCCTGTCTAGGCCTTTTATCAGGAGGGGGATGGGACCCCCTGATCAGAGTGATTAGGTCCTCGGCCATTTTGAGCATTTGTTTCTTAGGCATGGAGGCCTGTCCTGGAGAATGCTGTATTTGTTTCTTTGACTTTAAAGAAGGCTTAGACTTAGCTGAGGGTTTAATGCTTAACTGAGTAGGTCTGAAGACACCCTCTGTAACTGTGGGTTGCTCAGCTACTCCGAATCCCTCTGAAAGGTTAGTCTCGGTAGGCTGAAGAACTTGTGCTCCCGAAGGCCCAGCCATCTCCACGTGGAAGTCAGAGGCAGCTTGAGGTTCTATAGAAGCGATCGTCAGGGGCTGCAAAGGTGCCTCGCTGAAAACCGGAGAACCGGGGACTGGCCTAGAAGAGGCTTCGTCGTCAGTTTTGGGCCTCGGATGCCTATCCTTGTCTTTGCGCTTTTTGTGTTCAGACGGCATGGTATAATTGAATTTTCTACCAAAATAATGTCGGGCAAAATCAAACCGACGTTTAATAGTGCGCTTGTTAAACCTAGCACAAAACCGACAACCAGTGACTTCGTGGTCAGGGCCTAGGCATGGGATACAATATTAATGGAAATCCTTATGAGGTATTTGCTTCCCACAAGAAATAGTTATTAACTTTTACTGACATCGGTCTGAGGCAAGAAAAAGTTTCCCCAACGGGGTACTTAGCTTTGTAGAAGACTTCGGTTCTGGATTCGGAATGAAAATCTCAGGAGACGGCTGACCAGCACTTGTGAACTGCATTTGCTTCGAGCACCGCACGGCAAGAAAGACTGAAGAAAATGGCATCGGTTGCATCTTATATACCTCTATCACACTGACGTCAGGGAGGAGGTGACAGCAACCGACGCTGGACCAAGACTTTGGAACTCAGGTCGTCTGGGGAACCGCCTGACGGCAGGATAACCCAAGTGTAATGACTGCAGCAGTGTAACACGATGAACATCCTGGATTCTGTGACATTTGGTGTCTCCATCACAAAAATATCCCTTTTCACAAATCCAAGAGTATAATTTGAAAAGTTAGGGATGCTGATGCTGGGACCAAAGAAATATCAAGTAACATTAGATTTTTCTCCTATGGAGTCTTGCAAGAGTTAACATGAGGGTCATAGATGCCATGCATCTCCCTTCCCTGCCAAGGGCAATCAAACAGCCACACAGATGTCTAAGCCGTAGATCCATGATGTCTGTAAAGACTACACCAGCAGGACCCAAGGAAAAAAGATGAGTGGTCTGAGGAACCAGCTCTGGCCACAGCAGAGTCATTCACATGTGGCAAAGGCTGCTTACTTTTTTTCTTTTTGTGCCTGGAAGAAAGTAGAACTGAAGAACTGGTAGGTTATTCCATGGTTAAGTCAAAAAAGGTTCATAGGTGTGTAACTAGGCTAATGGCCCTGGAGCCTTTACAAGCCAAGCCCATAGAATTACCCTGGCATCATGACACCCAACCTTAGTTCCCAGTACCTCTGTCAAGTAGAGACACTGGAGTGATCCCCAGGGGTGAATTTTCTATTTCCCATCCACTCATCAAGATTCCTCTTGAAGAGGGCCAGTGAGGTGCTCTGTTTGACATGTATGGGAAGTATATTCCATAGCATGGGCAGTCTCTGGGTTATGAACCTCTCTCTCCAGCACGTTCTGTTGATTGTGGTAATGAGGTTGAGGTCTCTGGCGCGTGTGTTGTGGAGGGATTGGGATTTCTTTAGATGTAGCATTTCTAACAGAGCTGGGTCAGACATGGCTTTGTAAGTCAAGCAGAGATCGCCTCTAAGTAGGCTAGACAGAGAATAGTTGGGGTTTTTTGAGTCTGTTCCTATAGGACAAGTTTTTAAGGCCTAGGATCATCTTTGTGAGGTACTTTGGTGGCCTTTCAAGTTGTCACAGGTGTCTAGTAAAGTACATGCCAAATGGGGCATTGTACTCGATGATTGGCCTAATGAGGGAAGAGTACAGGGAGACAATGACCTCTTTCTTCCTGGATGCAAAACCCTTAGTAATGAGATGTGCCACATAGAAGGACTTTCTGACCTCCGTGGCAATATGGTGGTCAAAAGAGAGGTTGCTGTCAACTTGTGTTCCAAGACCTCTTGTAATGCCTTCTGTGTTTAGTGAACTACCACTGATGTGGTAATTCATGGGAACTGGGTTTTTCCCAAATGGGAATGACGACATTTTTTGGCATTCAGCTTAAGGCCATGGTTTTGACACCAGTCATTGGTCTCAGTGAGGGCTTTCTGGAGGATGTCAACATCACTTGGGGAGTTAATAATAGCTCACAACTTGCTATCGTCTGTGAACTTTGTCAGCCAGAGTCCTTTGTGTTGGCCTGGACTTCAGAGATGTAGACACCAAACAGGAGAGGACCCAGGAATGAACCCTGTGGGACTCCACTCATGACTGGTGGTCAGTCTGACTTGGAGTCAGCTACTTTCACACTGTGGGTTCTGTGAGCCAGTTGAAACCCACCTAGTGATATAGGGGTTGATGCCTAGCTTAGTGAGTTTTTCTATGATTCCCGAGTGGGGAATAGTATCAAATCCCTTGGCCAGCTCAAGGTAGGCTGTATGACCCACCTTTCCTTCATCCAGAGCTCCGGCGACAGACTCAAAGAAGTCAACTAAGTTGAGCAGGCATGATCTACCCTTCACAAAACCAAACTGTGTGGGATTCCTGGGAAAGCCTGGCAGCAATAGTCAGTAAATGACATTGTGAAAAAAATTAACTTTTTCCCTATTAAGCACAAAGGTCCCAATACAGTAATTATTAATTTTCTCCTAGCTAAAATTAACAACTTTTACATAAAAAAGCAATGTTTTTTGTCATAAAAAGTAAAGTGGAAAGTCCCACTCCCAAAGGGAACTCATCTGCCCAGCAACAGTGATAGCCAACTGCTGATCCTTGAAAGGCTGCAAAGCAGCACTCTCTTCGGCATCAGGAAAGCTCTGAAGGGCTGGGTGCCCAGACCTGACTTTAATCAGCTCAGCTCAAGCTAACAGTTTGGGCAGATGAAAGGTGTCCTGTAAACTTTGGAAGCTGTCCAGCTGTTGTATCCTCTACAGGATACAACCTATACAGCCTGGGCTACTGCAGCAGTGATCAAATGAACAACATAAAACTTCTATGACCAACCGTAATTGCCCCTTCTTGCTGAGGCGTACAGCGATATAAATTCACATCAGTAATTCCATAGGAAAGATTCATTCACATTGGGGCTGAAGAACACTGCCACATCAGCACTACTAGCATTATCTTATTATCTAATCTTAGTCTATCACACACTCATCACACACCATACTACAGATACAGCCTGCACTGTGCATTAATTTTGAGTCCTTTCTTTTATTAAAAAACACAATAAATTTGTCATCGTCAACCATACTTATCAACTGTCCAGATTTTCGCCTCATATTTTTGGCCCGTTTCTCAAAAAATTGTGGTTTTCTGGCAAATCACTGACAAATCATTGAGGATTGAAGTCAGAAAGTAATGGCAGACTTTTGAGTTTCAGACTTTATATCCTTCTGAAAAATACATGCCAATGCAAAATCTGTTAAGTCTACCAATTTTTTTTGTAAGAGCAATATTTAAAAAGTGTCCCTATTTTTGGGCCTTTGTCTCGCTATTATTTGTGGCTCTGTCCAGATTTCTTGCTCTAAGAGTTTGAGAGGTATGCTGTCAACACATGGCACCAGATGAAAGCAGCTATACAAGATGAGTGCCTGCTGAAAATTAAAGAAATCTGAAGCGTAGCTGAAGATGATGAAGCCCTGCACCATGGGCATGACAAACACATGTTCTGCTACGGTAAAGTTAATCAATGAATTCCAATGTCTTCTGCATTTTTTTTTACCCTGAGCACTTTCTCCATCCACAGCTCTTTCCTCAATGCCAGCCCCCCAGAATTAACCGCAATGCCACAGCATAGTCCCTCAGTTCCCCTTATGCAGCTTGTTCCTCCGCACTCTTAACCTTTGTTTTCTGGCTGTCCCAGCTCTCAGATACATACACGCAGTAATTTCTACTTCTGCTGCCAACTGTGCACACACTCCTGACCTTACAGGTACCATTAGCAGTGTTGTCTGGTTTTGGTACATCAGCACTTTTTTTTCAAACTGGCTGATCAGCAGTACTTGCATTTTGGTGCAATCTGTAAGCAAGAGAGATTTCTGTATGAACACTGCCTGTGGAAGCGCGTATAGGAATAGGACTGGGTAAATAAAATACAATTAGTTTCATGGCAGTAGCCTGAATACCAAAATACAGAATGCCATTTGACCAAATCCAAATGACTGATAAATACTGGACTGAAATTTATCAAACTACAAACTGCACAGAACACATTCATATACATTTCCTCAGTAAGGCAATTCTTCCTTTGCAGCCCAGTATCTGTTACTATGCACAAAATACTCTCTTAACTAAACTTCTCTACTGTTCCTTGAGCTTACAATGGCCAAGTTGCCATCTGGTCAACTTCTTGTACACACCTCTAAACCCAACAACAGGGTGGGGATTCTCTCTTCTCTAATGCTGTTGGAAAATCCTGGAATCTTCTCCCCAGTGACCTCTCCTCACTTACCTCTTTATCACTCTTCAAAAACAGACAAACTTTTCCTCAAAACATACTGGCTATGACCCTGTACTAAACCTGACTAGCCATCTATCTCTTCAAACTTGGCTCTGCCTATCCCTTACTTCTCACCAACTGTTATATCTTCCTAGTAACGATAAATTTCACCTCTCTAAATTACATTATCTCCATCCTCTGTGGATACATATCAAGTAAATCCTTTATTAATATCACTATACAATTAACTGTCTTTTTTACTATGTACTCTATCTGTACGATGTATTGTACCTGCATTTTGCACTGTTTTGATTCTTGCCCTCATTGAACATTCTGTGCTAAACTGTATGATGCACTGCACTTGTGACTGTTGTTTTTTTCATGCTATTTGTTGTTTGTATTTGTTGTTTATGTCTTGGAGCTTATCTCCCCGGGCCTCTACTGAAAATGGACATATATCCAGTTAGACTAGCCTGGTCAACAAATGTAAAATAAATAAAAATAAATAAATGGTCACTTTTTTTTTCCATAATAAATCTTTATTATTATATTATTTTCATACATCATTAAAAACAAGAACAACATTTTTAGAAAAAACTACTAACTGATATCACTAACCATCACACCAAACAAATATACAATATTTACAAGAATGCTTCCATGTGAAACATTAATAGAAGAAAAACAAAGAGTAATTAATAACATTTCAAGTAATAGACAGTTTGAATACAAAATTCTCTCCAAACATATAAATAATTGTTAATACCTTCAAGTTAAAAGTATTATGCTAGTATAATATTAAATATCTGTTCCCAAATTTTTGGATTATTAATATTTTTATTATGCGGATTTAAAAGTAGTTTATGAGCTAATATATGCCTTGTTGCCAATACTCTAAAGTTTTCCCATGATGTTTTCGATGGGTCTAACCAATTCGTGGCTTCATTAATAAAAAAAACATTAATATATATAATACTTTGTGATCTAGGGAGTTATTTCGGGGGAATATGCAAAATCATAAATTTCCATGACAACGTTGTGCTTTGGTAACCCATCTTCTGAAGTTGAATCTTAAGGGAATTCCAAAGGTTGTATATGCATTTACAGCTCCAGAACATATGAAGAAGGTCAGCCGGTTGATTTTTACAATATAGACAGGTTGGAGAGTTTTTAGAGTTAAACTTATGCAGGGTAAGGCGTGTATAATATGCATTATTCCATATCATCATCTGGGTATATATCAATTTTTGAAGAGAAGTAGATTTGATGGTCAAGTCAATTGCTTTTAACATAATACTTTTGTCTGTCAATAGAATTTTCTCTTCCCAATAGTTTGATAACAAAAATTTATCATGACATCTAACTTCTTTAATTAATTTATTTGTTGATGTTATATATTTAATATCCTGCTGGAGAGCTTGCCACAAATCAAAGCATTTATTCACAGTCTCATCTTCAGGTTTAAAATTTTTAAAGTAACTTATAGCAAGTTCTCTAATTTGTCTCAAAATAACAAGATCATTTTTAGGTAGGTTAAATCCTTGTCTTATTTGGTTGGCCGAAAATTCAAGATATTTATATATATCAATCAAAGTTACATTAACTATTAATGGAAACTTTTTAAGATCAATTAATTGATTATTCAATTTTAAATTAGGATTCCTATGAAAGGGTTGAAAAAACATCATATGCTGAACCAGATCTAATGCTTGAAATAAGTCTTGTAAAGAAATAATGTCCGTTTTAATGTGTTCAATAATCCCATATAATTTCAAAGTATCTTTACCTAAAAAAGGTATTGCTTTTGGATTAATATTCAACTTTGAAATATATTTATAATTCAAGATCACCCAAGTAGGTGTCCACTTAGTACTAGTGATATCAAGTTGGCATTTCTTAGAATTCTATTAGAGTTTACTATTAAATAATACATTTCAAAATTAGGCAACTCCAGTCCTCCTCTATTTATTGGGGTCATTAATTTATCATAAGAAATCCTGTTTTTTTTTGGTTCCCAAATTAATTTAGCCAATTCTTTATGAATTTGTTTAAAAAATGTCTTCGAAAGTTTTAGTTGGGCTGACCTGAAAATATATAATAGTCGTGGTAGTACATTCATTTTAACAATTGAAACTTTTGCTAATACTAGCAGTCGTAAATTTTTCCACCTCCCAAAATCAGAAATTATTTGGTCCCAAATTGTTTTAATGTTATTATTGTAGAATTCTTTATTATCTGTAGAAAACGCAATACCTAAGTATTTAATATTTTCTTTAAATGTTACCTGCCCAACCAAAGGTAATAGCGAAAAAGGTTTAGGTGTTTTTAAAGGGAAGATATTGTTTTTTTTCAAGTTAATTTTATAGTTAGAGACTTCTGAAAAGTCATTAACAGCCTTCAATAATTTTTCAGTATCTGATATTGGAGATGCACAATAAATGTTAAGATCATCAGCAAAAGCTAGCATTAATATTTTGGTTCCATAGATTATTGGGACATTATGATAGACATTCTGCTTAATAAATAAGAACAAAGGTTCAAGATAAAGATAAAATAGTAAAGGGGACAAAGGGCAGCCCTGGCGTGTTCCAGTCTTAATCTGTATTCTTTTAGAGAAACTCTTATTAAAATACAGTGTAGTATAGGATTACTATATAATATTTGTAACATTTGAACAAACTCACGGGAAATGTTAAAATAAGGTAAAAGATCAAACAAAAAATTTGTATCAACCCTATCAAAGGCCTTCTGTGCATCAATTATAAGGGCATAAACATTAAGAGTATTTTGTTTAGCATGTGTTATCATAGTATGTAATGCAAGTGTATTGTTCACTGGTTTGTCTACCTGCCATAAATCCAGCCTGTTCTTTGGATATTATATGAGTCATGATTTTCTTCAGTCTAGATGCTATAATAGAGGTTAGAATTTTCATGTCTACATTTATTAATGATATCGGTCTATAATTATCAGGGTTTTGGGAATCTGAATTGGCTTTATGTATAAAAATAGTTTTTGAAGCATTAAGATGAGGATCACTAATTTTATTCCTAATTATGTAGTTAAATACAACTGAAAGTATCTTACCGAAAGTATCTGCAAACCTTTTATACAACTCCACTGTCAACCCATCAGGACCTGGTGATTTATGTGATTTCATATGTTGGATTATATATACTACTTCTTCTTTGGATATCGGTTTGACCACGTCATTTTGAATATCCTCTCCTATTTTTGGAAACTTCATTGTAAAATTTTTTTCATAAATTCTATGTGAGGACATATCCTTTTGCCCATCATAAATATTAGTATATATTCCCTCAAAAATATTAATAATATCCTCTGTTTTAGAATATATATTATTAAATTGTATTTCCCAAATCTGCACTGTTGTTTTCGATTGATTAATGATCCTAGATAACGCTCTCGATGGAGTTTGAACATGATTAGCGTACCTCACCAGCGTCTTATATTCTTGAAATGTTAATCTACTATTTTGAATTAAGAAGAGATTCTTTTGACATTTAAACAGTTCCTTCTCTGTTTGTTCATTAAAATTCCGAATCAGTTCTTGATCAAGTAGTTTAATTTTTGTTTCTAAATTTTTAATATCTCTGTTTAGTATTTTTTATAAGAAGAAGCTTTTTGCAAAAGAATCCCTCTTATTTGTGTTTTAACTGTCGCCCATTCAATATCTGGGGTATATTGTTGTTTCTTTAGGCCAGCCAATAAATCTTTAAGGTAATTTGTAATTTCTTGTATTATTTCTTCCTTATTCAGCAAATTTGGGTTAAGAGACCAATTATAACCTCTTTGTCGCAAGGTATCCTTTACCTCCTTAGCAAAACCCAGCGAAATTTTCGAGTGATCTGACAGATAACGTGCATTTATAACTATAGGTTCTAGATTAATCAATGTTCTTGAAATCAGAAAGAAATCTATTCTGGGCCACATTTTATGACATGGGGAATAAAATGGAAATTTATTTGTGCTATTAACATTGTTCAAATAGTGAAAAGGATCATAAAGTTGAAAATCCTCTAATATCATTCAGTGCTAATACAGCCTGCTTATTAAATGCTCTTTGTGGGCAAGATCTATCCAACTTCGGATTTTGGTAAGCATTCCAGTCACCTCCAATAATTGCATAATATCTATCAAATTGTGTTAGAATTGAGTACAATGATGTTATAAATATTTGTTGATCATTACAGGGTGCATAAATATTTAAAAGTAAAATAGGTTTATCAAATAGGGTAGATGCAAGAATAATGTAGCACCATTGCCCATCTTTATCTGTGTTAGAATCCAAAATTCTTTCCTTGTATTCATCTTTAATAATAATAGCTACCCCAGCACTATTTGACTTACCTTCCGATGCTACTACTTCTCTGATCCACTTCTTTTTTTTAATCTCAACCCATTGATCATTCATTAAATGCATTTCTTGAAGTAAAATAAACCACGCCTTAGCCTGCAATAAAACATGTAACAATAGTTTCCTCTTCTTTAAGTTCGGCCCTTTAACGTTCCATGAGTCTAATTCCCACATTTCCAAGGTTGGCTGTACAATGAAGGTTTTGGAGAGAAAACATGAAAGAAAAACAAAGTAAATTCAAAACCATACATAGTCTGGAAGCAACCCTTATATCCAGTCCTACACCAGTGCTTACCCACTATAACCCAGGACATGTATAGGTCTTGTATAACATGGAATAACAAAAGGTTTGAGAGAAGAAACAAATATAAAAACACCACATTATAAAATTTCAAACATATTCCACAGTTAAGACCTATATAATCTAACTTATCTACGACAAAGCCTAAACTAAACATTCCCTAACAAGCACTGTCATGATCTACAGCTCCTTGGTTAACTATTATTTAAGCAAAACAATATTGAAAATATAATATTACAGTACATATAAAAAAATAAAACGAAAAAAGAAAGTTTAATAATTGGATTAGCTATCTATACATAAACCGCATGCATAAAGAAAAAGAAATAACATATAAAAAACACTTAATGTGTAAACAGAGTTATCATTTTACTACGAATATAACCTAGAGGAAAAAAAAAAAAAACATACTAGAATATAACCCTATACTAAAATAAGTATACAGCTAACTACTAACATCCCTGGTTATGAATTCACACTATCATAGTTTTATATTAAAGCAAACTACTAACTAATTAATATAATAGATTATCATCTCTACACAGTACATTAAAGACTATAATGACAAGTATAGTTATACAAACATTACTAAACCCTGCACCCTCTCTAAATAATATAACTACAAGATTCTAAATAAACATTTATAAGTGAAGTATATAAAATGTCCCTATGTGCTTAATTTACCATACAACAGTGTTATTTTAATGTTAAATAAGCAAAAAAGTGTTTAAAACAGTTCCCTTTGGTTTCCCAAGCCTGGAAACCCTGTGAAATGTTCACAATGGGGACCGCTTTTACAGACGGACTCCCGGAAGTGTCACAGTGAAATCGGCACCCACTACAGTATTTTAGGCAATTCCTGTCTTCCTCCTCATTGAAAACAGTTCGTAGAAGCCATAAAACATCGGGAAACGAGCACAGATAATCAAGATAAGCAAGAACAAACAGTTTTATTACTCAGGAAAAGGTGTAAAGCTTTACAAACGAAAACAAAGGATTACCCAGTCCTCGAGGCACAGTAAACCATGGATCCGACCTCAGCAGCATGCCAGTCCAAACGAGAGTCCAATTCAAGTCTCTGATGCAGGTAAAGCCTTAAAAACTTTTAGAAACAGATTTCTTGCCTCATTTATGGTGGAAATAGCATGTTTAGTCCCATCCATTGTAAATATAAGCATATTAGGGTATTTCATTTGAAACTTAATTTGTTTGTCAATAAGAAATTTGCAGTATAGAGACAAAGACTGTCTAGCTTGTCTGACCTGTATAGGTAGATCCTGTGTCAGGGATATTTTATTATTTTTCCACATGATATAGCCTCCATTTTGTTTTGCAGTAGTAAGTATTCTGTTTACATCTTGATAATTAAGTATTTTCACATATACTGGTCTAGGAAAGTTAGATGCTTGTAACTCTCTCAGAGCTCTGTGTGCTCTTTCAATAATAATTTGTTTCACCATATTAGAGTCATTTAGAAACACTGCAAATATTTGTAGTATGGATGGAATTAATTCATTATACTGAATAGATTCTGGAATCCCTCTGATAATAATATTGTTTCTCCTGGATCTCGCTTCTAAGTCCGTAAGTTTGCTTTGCATAGCCTGTATATCCACACCATGTAGATTAGTTTTTTTTTTTTTCGAGTAAAGTTAGTTTATCCTCATTTTCAGAAATTCGAGCTTCCGTCTTATCCATTCTTTCCAGCAACTGAGTACATGAATTTCCAAATGTTTGCATTTGACAAGTAAGTTCCTTCAGAGCTTCTTGTATGAGTAGCAGAGCATTTCTGATGTCTTCCATGTTTAATGCTTGCTCAGGTTTAGTTTTAGTCCCTGGTTTCAGTCGTTCCTGTATTTTAGTAATTTTCTGTCGTTTAGAAATCACATCTTTTTCTGGTGACTGTAATTCCGAAAGTTTTGTTTTGGTAGTGGTTATATCCATGTTTTTTTCCTCTTTTGACATCTTGTTAAAACACAAAAACTTGCAGTATAGAAATCACACGGTTCCTTTGTTTACTTCTCTCTGCAGAGCCAGCTAATCTGATGTAATCCAGTGAAATATATTCCTTTTTTCCGTTTTTTTCTTCCTAATACAGGATAGTAAAATGTAGCTGAAGTTATTTTATCAAATATTTGATGTTAAAATCTTTGTAGTATCCACTCAGGATTTAGATTTCCTCAGGTTAAATGGAAAGCTGCAGTTCAGCAGTGCTCACAGAACGGCAGCCATCTTTGAATCCCCAAATAAATGGTCACATTTAACCTGTCAGAGCTGAATTCATGATCACTGCTTTCAACAGGAAATAATTGTTTGTGTGGTTTCCGAATGTGTACTAACAGTGATTCCTTTCTTTTCAGCAATTTTCCCTTCTTTGTGTTTGTGTGATTGTGGAGCTGATGTAAGTTCTGGTATGTAAGGGGTGGGGTGTAGGGAGGATTACCCTGCAACAAGATGCTTCTATTTTGTTTAGGATGCGGTTACATCCAGTTGTTTGTTATCGTTGTAACCTAACACAGGTATAACTTACTGAGTCGTAGTAGATCTCATTATCAATACATTTTCGGTCTAAGGTTGCACAGTCACTGGTGCCTGTCTAAACCACATATTCTCCTCTTGTTCCAAGACTGTGTAACCCCAGTGTGACAAAATATTAGCTAGGGGATCAAGGGAGCTTGCCTTAATGCAGAAATATATCTAAATGTGTATAGTGCATTTTTTTTTACTGTTGGAATTTTCAGTAAAATGGTTTTCAAGTCAGTTGGGTTCAGTGAAATGACATTGTGTCTTTTCGGCATTCATGCTAATGTTGTGGATACAGTTCATTCCCTAGACAGAACTTGTGACTGAAAAAAATTTCCATTACACACTGGTTCATGTACCCAGTTAAGAGAATAAATTTAAAAATGAAAATTGATCTGTACCTTCTTACTCAATAACTGATCTCTGCCCATTCCTTATCTTGTCTCTACTTACTCTTATTACTATTGAATTTGTACTTTCACTTCATTGTCAAACCTGTTACAATTTTTGTTCATTACTGCATCCAGTATGATTTTGTGTACATTTGAGATGTTTCTGAGTTACTGCTTATACTGACGAATTGTAACTCTGTGGAGCTTTTCTCCCAGGCCTCTGCTGAAAAAGGGCTATTAGCTCAGTCAGACTAACCCGGTCAACAAATGTAAAATAAGTAAAATAAATAAATAAATCTGGAATAAGCGAGAGAAACCCACACCTGGAATGGAAGTGATGTGGGGGGCACAAGACAGTTATCAATACAAGTTACTTAATGAGTACCGCAACTAGAAAGGGTTATGCTATATACATAAAAGGTACAAATCTGCAAAACACTCAGTATGCCTTTTGTTTTAACCACCTACTTTAAAATGTACAAGTTAACATAATTCCACCCATATTTGTATGCACACACAAACTTAAAATAAATAGCTCAAATGAATGCTTCAAAAAGATATAAAGTGATACACAAAAAAGTTAAACGCTCCATGGTACTACATAAAGTTTTACCAATTTTTACATGGCCTATTCAATCCAAGAAGCATCCTACTACATATACCCCTACACAAACTGAAAGTGCCATCCATGTTTGAGTGCCATACAGATTTCCACTCCCTATGAACTTGCAGAAAGTAACTGAACATGATTCTAAAATACCAAAAAGCAAATCTTAGACATCACTGTACAATACTCCAAGACACTGTAGTACAAAAAAGGATCTTAACTGCTTACCAGAAAGAACAACTTCAACCAGATCTCCTTCGTGGATCTCCTCTGCTGATGTTAGTCGTTGAAGGATGTTTTCAGAGTTCAGATCATGACGAAAAAGCAGTATTTTGTCATACATGCCAAAGAAACCACATTCAGGAAACTGAAAAAAAGAAACAAAGTATGCCATTACTCCAATAAGCTTTAATTGTTCTATGGACAAAGAATCTCATATTAAACTAAACGAGCACAATCAGAATATTAAACAAGTTGTACAGAATGTATGGGTGTGCACACACACACAAAGGGTGGAGCACACTATCATTATTTGCACTTAGAAAGTTAGAAACAGTCTTACTGTATCATCACACCTAGTAAAACAGACCATCTTGGTTTAGTGTGGGTTACTGTTCCACCAACACTTATTTACTTTGGTCTCCTGTTATGTTAATGCAGTAAAAAACTAAACTTATGTACTTACCATAATGATAGATCTGTGTTGTCTTATTTTCGTCTGGTTTAACATGTGAGTTGTCAATCAGACCTCAACATCTTATACCACAGCATTGGATCTCAAAGCTCTGACTCCTCCCCTTCCCACAATTTCCCTCCCCTGCCTGAATTACTTCAAATTGAGTTTGCTGGATGACCTCAGCTGTTGATAAATTATGTAGGAAGTAATAAGGGGGAAAATAGACACCACTACATAAGCAAAGAGATACAAAAGGTCAGACATGGTCAAGAGAAGGTCTGTTTGATCCCTAGAAAGGATAAGTGACAACTTGTCAGGGGGAAGGAAGGAGGGGAGTTGAACCAGATGAAAATAAGACAACATGGATCTATTGTTATGGTGAGTACATAACTTTTATATCTGGTGTTTGCTATTTTTATCTGATTCACCATGTGAGAGATACCTAAGCTATCCAACAGGGTCCTGGGTGGACTCGAGGAAGGATATTCTTGAGTGTGGCTGAGTCAAAAGATATGTGAATCCAAGACTGCCCATCTAATTTATAATGAGATACAAAGGTATGAGTTGAAGACCAAGTTGCTGCAGTGCATATTTCAGTGACAGGCACT
This sequence comes from Protopterus annectens, assembly GCF_019279795.1. Classification (NCBI taxonomy): domain Eukaryota; kingdom Metazoa; phylum Chordata; order Ceratodontiformes; family Protopteridae; genus Protopterus; species Protopterus annectens. The sequence goes on from NC_056726.1 coordinate 470,613,287, forward strand.
GATTTTGCAAATGCTGCTGAAGTTGCCATTGATCTTGTAGAATGAACCTTAGGCTTTGATTGTAAGGACAGACATTTTGACTTATAAACACATGAAATGCAGTCTGCTAGCCATTTAGATAGAATTATGTTAGATACACATTGTCAAAGTTTTGTATTGGAGAATGATATGAACGACTGGCCTGGTTTTTCTGAAACCCTCAGTATGATGAAAATTGAACCTGACTTGCCTATGGATATCTCAGGTATGTAGAGCATATTCTCCTATGATAGCAAAGCTTGGAAAGAAAACTGGAAAATAATCTGTTGGCTCAAGTTAGACTCCAAAGCTACTTCGGGAACAAATGAGGGGTTTCTTTTCAATGACTCCATTCCTGTAAAGAATAAGGAATGGAGGTTTGCATGAAAGTGCTTGTAATTCCAATGCACATTTTGTTGATGTAATATGGGGGTAAGAACTGAAGCAAAATTGTAACCTCTCAAGGAGGGACCAGCTCATGAACTGGGGGTCTCAATAAGAATGTTCCTGTAAGAAAAGCCTTGGCCACTTTAAGAGTAGCAATGCATGCATCCTTGTGCTCTACGTGAAAATATGAAATCGTGGCTATTTGGACTTTAATTGTACAGTAATTACAGGTAGCCTTAAACAGTTCCTAAAGAAATTTCAAAATCTCAGGTAGAGAGGCTGAAAAAGGGTCTAGCCACTTGGAGGCTCAAATAGAAAAATGTTTCAATTTACTTTTGCAAATCTTCTTGGTTGAGTACCTTTAAGAAAAGAGATTATATGGACTACTGGGGCAAAAATCCTGGCATCTCTGGCAATTGCTAAAATCAGGGAAACCAAGCTGTCAGTTTTAGGGTCTCGAGACCTGGTAGAGATAGGCCTGATAGGTGACTGAGGAGATCCAGAATGGGATCCACGACCCATGGTGGATGCAGAAGGTGAAGCCAAAGAAACGGAAACCATATCTGCTGAAGCCAGAAGGGGTCAATGAAGATTACCCTGGTCGTCCACTCCATGGCTTTCTGAATGAACTTGGTGATGAAAGGAATTGGTGGAAAGGCATAAAGGAAACCTGGGGCCAAATATGGACAAAAGCATCTCTTGGCGATTGTCCCTGTGGAGGGATAAGGGCAAACTAACTGCTGCGCTGAGGTATGATGCAAAGAGGTCACAGCAAGGTTGGCCCCAGCGGCTGCATGCTGCTTCCTTGAATTGTCTTCCTGAAATGCCACCCCCCGCAACCCTAGAAGGGAGGTGTCCATGATGACTGTGGTCTTGGGAGTAAGTGGACAGAAGGTTTTACCTGAAGAACTGCCTTGGACAAAATCCACCACTGGATATGACCTTTGCAGAACTGAGTTAGGCAAATCCTGTTGTAAAGGATGGAATTTTTGTGACCATTGTACAGCTAGTGTCCACTGAAGAACTGTCATGTAATATCTGGCCAATAGGACCATAGTTATAGAGAAGGAAATTAGTCCTAAGAGTCACAGAATGAGTCGTGCTTGAGGTCGGGGGTGTTTTATCACTCGGAAAGCTACAGACCTTAAGGATCTGACTCGTGCCAGTGGAAGTTTTGCTATCTGATGCACTGTGACTATGTGGCAGCTTATGAATTCTATGCTACAAGTGGGTGATAGCTTTCTTTTGTTGAAATACCCAAGCAAGTTGTTAAGGTAGTAGTACGGCTGACCAGTGTCGCAATATAGTCTAAGTATTGGAAAACCTTTACCCCTTGTAGCAGGAGGTAAGGTGTAACAACTGCCATTACCTTGAACACCCAGGGGAGCTGCTGTGAAACCGAATTTTGACACTCTGAACTGACAGTGACTGGCTTACAGCCAGAAACTGAAGAATCTCCTGGACTGCTGCTGGATTTTTACGTAGTAAGAGTCCTGAAAAATCGATACAGCGCATCCAATCATCCTTCCTCGGCAGAGGTAAAATGGACTGTACTATGACCATCTGGAATTTTGTCTGTTTTACATATTGATTCAGACGGCTGAGATCTCCTGTCTTTTTTGGAACTAAAAAGAAATTGAATAGACTCTGGATCCTAGCTGGTCACGAGGGACCAGCTGGATGACTCTTTCGTTCAGCAGTTTTGAAACCTCTGTTCCTGCAGATACCAACTGATTGGGTGGATTATCAGAAATCTTCTGCTTTGTCTTTCAGGATTCTAAAATGTGTATTGTGTAACCTCTGGTGATGATCTTTAGCACCCAAGAATCACAGGTTATTGTTTGTCAAGCTAAAGGGTATAGGGAGACATGTCCCCCCGACTACCTCCAGAGTGCAGCAGTCAAGCATTCAGGGATAGGTTCATAGGTTCATACTAGGCTATCTTCCCTAGGGCATTTATAAGCCTAGCCCAAAGTTTTTGTGGCTTTCACCACCCCTTAAGTTTGAAGGATACTATGCCCATTATTTTGCCGTGCCTCTGTCCAACAGTGACACTGAGGTGATTCCTGGGGTAAACCTGTGATCTCCCATCCATTGGTCAAGATTTCTCTTGAACAAAGCCAGCGAGGTGCTCTGCCTCACATGTACCGGGATTTTGTTCCACAGCATAGGAAGTCTCTGGGTGATGAATCTGTCCCTCCAGTACATCCTATTTATAACCGTGTTAAGGTTTAAGTCTCTTGCTCTTGTAGTTCTGATGGATTTGGATTTTTTGAGGTGGAGCATGTTCATTAATTCCGGGTTGGACATGGCCTTGTATGTCAGGCACAGGTCACCTCTGAGCAGACGGTATGCGACTGAATAGAGCTGGAGTTCCTTCAGTCGGGCAGCATAAGACATATTTTTGAGACCCTTTATCCTTTTGGTGCGGAACTTTTGGGGCCTTTCCAATTGCTGCAGGTGTCGGGTAAGATACATTCCGAATGGGGCATTGTACTCTATCATTGGTCTGATGAGTGAGGAGTACAGGGGAACAATGACCTCCCTTGATCTACATGTGAATCCCTTCATGATCAGGTGGGCAATGTAGAAGGTCTTCCTAACTACTTTGGCAACGTGAGTGTCAAACGAAAGGTTGCTGTCAACCTGGGTCCCCAGATCCCTGATAACCTCTTCTGTGCTTAGTGGATTGCCACCTATATGGTAGCTAGGGGTAACTTTGTTTTTCCCGAAGGGTATGACTATGCATTTTTTGGCGTTTAACTTTAGGCCACGGCTCTGGCACCAGTTATCCGTTTCTATGAGACCCTTCTGAAGGATATCTGTGTCTGATGTGTTTTCAACTATGGCGCCCAGCTTGCAGTCATCTGCAAACTTTGTCAGCCATAATCCTCCTGTGTTTGCCTGTACTTCTGAAAAGTAGATGCCGAACAAGAGGGGGCCCAGAACTGAGCCCTGTGGGACACCACTTGTGACCGGCTTGGAGTCTGACATGGTGCCAGCAACTCTGACCCTGTGGGTTCTGTCACTTAGCCAGTTTGCAACCCATCTTGTGACGTATGGGTTTACATTTACACTGGTGAGTTTTTCGATGATACCAGAGTGGGGTATTGTGTCAAAAGCTTTTGCAAGGTCAAGGTAGGCTGTGTGGACTGCCTTGCCCTCATCAATGGCCTTGGCGACTGTTTTGAAAAAGTCAACCAAGTTTAAAAGGCATGATCTGCCCTTGACAAAGCCAAACTGGGTTGGATCCAATGTCTGTAAGTCCCCTATGTCTTTATTTATGTTCCATTATGATCCTCTCCATAGCTTTGCAGACCAGGCTTGTTAAGCTGATAGGGCGGTAATTTCCAGGGTCAGTGGAGGCACCGCCTTTGTGAAGTGGGACCACAATTGCCGTACGCCACTCCTTGGGTAAGTATCCTGAGGTGAGGCTAAGATTAAACAGCTGCCCTAACTGCGGGTTTAATTCCTCATTGAGTTCGTGGAGCACACAACTGGGGACACCATCTGGTCCCATAGATGCTGTGTTTTTCGCCTTGGAGAGAACAGTTTTCACCTGAGCATTTGAGATGTTTGGGGGGCTACAATCCACTGGTATAGATATCTCTCCTTTTGGGGGGGAGGGGGGGGGGAAGAGAAATTTGCGTTGGACCTGTCAGCCAGTATGTTGGCAATGTCTGTTGGTTCAGTGATTTTTACATCATTTTGAACTAATTGTGAGCATATCTGGGAGTTTCCTCCCAGGTTCCTAACATAGCTAAAAAAGGCCTTATGATTGTCTTTTGAGTCCTTAGCAACTTTTCTCTCAAAATTTGCCTTGGATGATTTTATGAGTGATCGTAGTTTTTTACTTATAATGATCAGGGGGGTCTTCCCTTTTAAGGATTTTGCTCTATCTTGTAGTAGCTTTCTCCTTTTATTGTACAGCTTGTTTATGGCTGGGGTCCACCAGACTGGGCGCTTGCCTTTGGTGCAAAAAGTCTTTGTTTTGTTTGGGATTGCCTGATCCATGCAATCCTGGAGGTGCTGGTAGAAGGCATTTGTAAGTGATTCAACGGCTTGAGTAATGGTTTCCGCTGGCTCGGGGGCCTTGAAAGAAACCACACCAGTCTTAAGAAGTGTGAAGTCGGCTTTTGAGAAGTTCTTCACTGTGGTCTTTTTTATCTGGGGTGGGGGCGGGATGTGGACTTCCAGTGAGATTAGTTTATGATCTGATCTCACCAATGAGGGGTATACTTCCGGTGTTGAACATTGTGTCCCCATGTTCGTGACAATGAGATCTAGTATGTTTTCTCCTCTTGTGGGGATGGTGACTAGTTGTTCCATGGCATTAGAGTTTATGAACTCTAGGAACCTTTGGGCTAGAGTGTTGGGGCTTGAGTAATGATCCCAGTCTATATTCGGATAGTTGAAATCACCTAATATGATGGTGTTTGGAGATACATTTATCCCCTCCAGTGTTTTCAGGAAAGCTGTGTGAGGTTCCTGAGTTTGAGAGGGTGGCCTGTAACATGCTACAAATTGCAGAGCAGTCTTGCCTACGGTTAATTGCACCTGGATGGTCTCCGATGCCTCGTGCGTTGCCACCAACCTGGAGGTGTGGGTATCCTTGATGAATATGGATACCCCCCCTCCTTTCTTGGTGTGGTCCGGATTTTGGGGCCGGAACACATGATATGAGGTAAAACCTGATAGTGCCGGGGTGCTCTCTGGAGCCTTGAACCAGGTTTCAGTCACAGCACAGACATCAATGTTCTCCATACTGAGAAGGGCTTCGAGTGCATGCATCTTGAGGTTGAGACTTCTGGCATTGAGCAGCATTACCCTTAGTTTTTTTTCTTTTTTGTGTTCTAGGGTGGTAGGTTTAGAATTTGAGCCTTGCCTAAAAAAGGCACTATGGGGGGGGGGCAAGAGCCTTTGCCAATATCCGGAAGCCTAGGGGTGACAGGTGCAAGCCGTCCCTTGCGAAGCAGCGTGGCTTGGCCAGCATGTCATCCCAGGCAGACAGACATTGGATCCCCTTTGAATGACACCAGAGATTAAGCCAATTATTAAAGCTGATCATCTTGTCTCTGTATTGTGGCATCATTCTTGGTGAAGGTAGGATACTGCTCAAGGTCAGGGTCATACCTGCCTGTGCTACATAATCAGAGAGCTCTTCTATGTCTCTTTTCATGTAATCCAGGGAGGTACATCTCAGGTCATTCACACCAGCATGGACAATGAGTCATACTTGTACTTGCTGTTGAGTGACCTGAGTGCTTGCGTTATGTGGCGGATTCTAGCGCCCGACAGGCAGCTTACTGTGACCTTCTCCTTACTCAATCTGGTGAGTGGGATGTCAGTGTGTCTGACTATGGAGTCACCTATGACAAGTGTGTCTGGCATTGTGTTTGGCCTTAAGGGCTGTGACTGTTTGGTACACTGACTTTGTGGTCTATGTGTTGCATGTGTTGTGTCCTGAGGTGACAGTTGTTTGGGTGTCTGCTTTGGTGGCCTCTGCTGTTTTAGTAGATTTTTGGTCAGAGCCTCTGAGTATGTCTTTGTGTGTTTATGTGTATGATTTGAAGTTGTGATAGTACTATGTGAGACTGGGTTTGTGGTGTGTGGTTACCTTCTCCTCCTGTCTGGTCTTGCCAGTCCTATGTTGAGAGAGCTCAGCCTCCAGCTTGGCTATATAGTTGCATCTCTCGCATGTATTTGTGTTTTGTGGGAGAAGGAGAGGGTTGTCTGTGTACATGAGACAATTGTAACATTGCCTCAATATTCCCAGATTCACCAGCTGAGCAGGAGAGGATGCCAGCAATTGACCCCTCGACATGCTAGAAGGAAAAGACAAAAACTTTATGTAATTGAGTTTGAAAAGACTTCAAGGGATGTGGGTGATCGAAAAAGGGGTTTTAGGCTGGTGGGGTACTACGTATAATAAAAAGTGCTATATCAGAGTAAAAAGTACTTTAGGAGCAAGTGCTAAGCTTTCCAGATAGAGAATAGTCTACTTAGGAATCAAGTAGAGCTGAACTTTTCAGATAGAGAATAGGCTGGTTTGATTAGAAGTAGAGTTCAAGAAGAGCTGTTCTAAGGGAAAAAATGAAGAGTGGACTTTAGGTAGCCTGAATAGTTTAACCTTAATTAACTGCCGCTGCTCGTGTGCTCCTGTGGCAACTCCGCGCTAAATCGTGCTAAATCGCGCTAAAGCGTGCTTTATAGCAGGGGGCTGGAAAAGGCAGGAAATGACCCAAAATGGCCAATGAATTACAAATTACTGTCTTAAACCACTCCTCTGAGGACAAACAGGCAGCTCAGTACTCCCCACTCCCACTGGTGAGTAAAGAAACTTCCCCCTGACCAAACAAAGAAAATGGAGAAGTACAGGAACCAAGACAAAGCCCAGGGATCAGCAAAATCTGATCACTGGAACAAACTACCAGGAAAGTTAGGAGAACAAGAATATTTTTTTGTTTTTTTTTCAAATTTTTTTTCACAGACAGAACAGAAAACACAATAAATGCTTTGCTTTTCGATTAAATGCTATCAAAAGCTAGTACACTTCAGTGTATTAGCCTGTAGTTTAACTTTTAAGCAAACTTAAACTGAGAAGTGCAACCAACAATTAAAGCTTATAAAAACAGGAAAAACAGGTAATACCACTATAAAATAGACAAAAACAGTCGTCGAAAGACACAAATGGTCGAAAAATGCAAGAAAAAATACTTAAAATCTGGAAAGTTGCTTTTTCTGGTCTCTGCTGCTCTAGGAACTCTGCTGGATACCACGAGGAGCTGTGCTGAGTTCTCTAGGATGCTGATAAGGTTTCTCTGTGAAAGGCCCAAGGAAACCTTGGTTTTGTGGATGACCTTTGCCCTATGGGTGACATCCTATGGAGTAGTCTCCTTCTCTGCTTAGGGGAGGCTTTCATCCAGTAGTGTCCTAGTGAAAACTTTGTGATTTCATGAACCATATTTTCATTCCTCCTCTGATTCCTGGAAAAGGATCTTTGAGGAGTAGAAAAACAGAGCCTTATGGCAGACAGGTCTTAATGTCCTGCTCAGTCCTGGTAAGAGTTTCCTTTACTTTTGGTTCAACAGCTTTGCATTCTTTCAAGCTAGTATAGACAAACACTGTAACTGTAGTTTAAAATTGAAATGGGTCAATATAAAGCTGGGTCTAAAGGGTCTTTGCCATCTTTAGGTAACACAGCCACTTCAACTTTCTTCCAAGATGTTGGTGCTTCCCCTCCTTTTAAAATACTGTTAAACAAAATCTTCCAGATCTTTATCAATTTCCTCCTTCCTAATTTTCAAACTTCCGCAAGAATACAATCTGCTCCTGGAGACTTTCTTGAAGACTGATTATACATTGCTGTTTTCATCTCATCACCTCCTATCTTAACTGTTAGTTGTAGAGCCTTGACTACCTCTAAGCTTGGCATAATTAAGTCTTCCATGAATATTTCCGTATATATCTCTGCTTTATACAAATATTCATAACATTTCTGGAATATCTCTAGAACCTCTACAGGACTTCTGTTATTTTCCTTGTTATAGTTCCCTAAATTCTGTGATAACCCTTTCAATGTTCTGTTTCTAAAGTCATTGTGCTAAAAGTTTTTCAGCTCTGGAGTTATAAGAAATAGTTGCTCAATTGCAATCTCTCCAAACTCATGCATATTATTCATATACTTCCTTATTTTCTATTTAGCACTCTGCATTTGCTCCTCCTCTTGTTCTGTGAGATTCCCCTTATTCTATAATGCTTCAACTTAAGTCATCCCCTCTAAGTAATCTCTATTATTCCTTAACCATACATCTTTCTCTGATTTTAACCCTATTTTTAAACTCCATTTTCATTTTATCCCAGTCACTAGCTATAACGTCTGAAAATATTTCTATCTTCTTTCATAATTCAAATATTTTCCACTACTCATTCCTTAAATTCCTCTCTTTTTAACAGGTAGGTGGGGAACACCACAGTGCCTTATTTTTATTTCATTACCCTGCATTTTTATTTTGGGTTTTACTAGTGCATAATTAGAAATAGTTATTGGATGCATGTCAAAACGTTCAATTAAATGCACATGTTCCTGTGAAATATAACGTCTATCTAGTCTAAGCCAATTATGACCTTGAGGAATAATATGTAAATTCTGTCTGAGGATAAACTCCAACAAAGGAATCCACAAAAGAATTAAATACAAACAGGTCCACCACAGAATGAGGGTGACAATAAGGCAAAGACCACGAACAGATGTAAAGGAAGCTATTTAATCCACACAAGCACACCGACTGAGCGCTTTCACCAGATATACTGGTATCATCAGAGTCTGATCACCCTCATTCTGTGGTGGACCTGTTTGTATTTAAATTCTGTCTGAGCACCTACTACTGAATTCATGTCTTCCACATCAAGTATTTTCATAAATTTCTTAAGAAATCTATACTCTTATTATATTATCTCTTCTAGGTACCCAGATACAGCCTCACTATTGCAAGTCAAATTCCAGTCCTCACCAACAAATTATATTCTCTGCTGAAACCGATTACTTCTCTTAAAAAAATTTTAAGCTCCATAATAGTAGTCTTCAGGGGAATATAATTACATGCCACTGTAATCCTCCTCCCTTGCCATTAGCCCCTTACTACCACAAATATACCATTTTTATCTTTTTTCCCTAATCACTACTGGAGCCCCTCATGCAATTAGTATTATTCCCCTTTTCCTCTGTCCCTGACATTCTGCTGAATATCCATTCTGAAATCCTTTCTTTGCAAATTCACATGCTCATTTCTTTCCACATGTGCATCCTCCAGCACTATTAGCACTCTGCATTTCTTAATATAATCCAATACTCTTTCCTTTTTATCTATACTTGTATGGCCATTCATATTTCAGGATAATATGGACAGCATAGCCATCATGACAAAAAGCTATTGTTCCAACCTATTACACATGATTTTTTAATGCGTTTTTCCAGCTGTTGTGTTACATGTATATACTTACGTTTGGCAAGCTGAACTTTTGTACAGCTGTTTCTTCTCATCTGCATTTGTACTATGTCACATTTTCAAGACTTTTTGTTTTAATGAAAACTCTGAAACAAAAAACTAATTACAAAATACCCCACATCCTCCATTAACTTGGAATAAACACACAAAAATATGTGCAATCTTCAAAACATGAAATTTAATCCCCCAGAAGGGAACAAATGCTCCAAACTGATAGCTGTACCAACAGGCATTATTTAACTTACAATTAAAGTTCCCCTTCTAAAGTGCATGCTACAACCTGTGCTCACACTTACACCAATTGTTGACCATTCTTTTCTTATCTGTCTTTCCCTCCCAGACATGAAAAACAGCTTGTAAGTTTTCAGAAAACATTAACTTTTAACCCTAAGAAAAAGTGCACTGGCCATCTTTAAAGAAAACTAAACAGTTCACTGTTCTATTAACTGCATTGAAATATTAAGGCTGCTAGGGAGGTTGTTACCACTTCCAATAATTTCAAACTGATTTTTTTCAATGAACTGATTGCTACTCTACCTTAAAAATTTGCATTTCCCTTAGCAAATAATACTCAGAATTCTCAAGATTAATTGCTTGCAACCTGCAGACAGCTTGTTTCCACGGAAATGTACTCAGCAATGAGTCTTTGGAAATTTTGCTCAGAAAAGAATGCAGACGTGCCCTCATCTGCAGACAACTCTATAATTTTGTTTTATTTTTAAAGCCTACATGTTCACACAAACATCTACTTACATTTCCAGACATCCACCCTTGTAAAATGAAAAGAAAAAATATCCTAAGTCTACAGATAATATAATCAGTGCACTTTTATACCTCACCCCAAAAGCCCAAGATCACAACATATGAACATTAAACCTGCTTCTGTCCAGCCTTTTTTCTCTTCTTACACTGTAAAACCTATACTTCTTACAACTAAAAATCACTTGTATATTTTAAAGATATTTTAAAGACATTAAAGTAAACTATCACTGAAAATAGTCCCCCACATTTAAACAACCCTGACTGCACAACGCAAAAACTGTTTTACTGTATACAACATGCAGTTTATATCATTTAATGTTTTATACAAATGCTAAAAACAAAAAATGTTTTACTTACAGCTAGTTTTCCCTCTTTTAGTAGCATTCTAAACATTTAATAAATGTGCATATATGTTAACCTTACGGGTGGACTGTAAAGCAAAGTCAACAAAAGTCCAGTGCTTTTCAGTCACTTTTTTCTTGCAAAACCATATTTCACAACTATAAGATGATTTACAGTCTCCCATTTATTCACTAATGTTAGAGCTCCTGGTCTTATTTCCCAAAACCAGACTCTGGTTCAAGTCCAACGTACTGCTGATTCTTCTAATCACCTCCTGTGCTTTTTTCTGTCTCTCACACATTTTCCTTTGGAACACTGGAAGACGTTTCACTGGCAAAGTCTCTTTATGAACCTTGCTTAATAATGAGAATCAGTGTCCCCTTCTGCTTGCTGACTCACTTTTTGTTGGATATATATATTTTTTATTTCCTCATTGGCTTGTTCTCCATTGAAAACTACTTTGATCCTCCAGGAAAAAAACACTTTGAAGACAGCTGGATACAGCAGCTTGAATCTCATTCCTGCCTCTCAACATTCCCTAATTGCTGGGATAAATTTGCTTCTTTTGTCTTGTGTACAGTGAATAATTATTTTTTTTTACAAACACTCTGCTGTCTCCAATTCTTAATACTTTGCCCCCCTGCTACAATTTTGTCAGGATCAACTCTTTCTGCTGGTATGATTGCATCTTTACTAATACAGGTCTTGGATTCTTTCTCGTGGCCAGGTTTGGAGTATGCACTCGATGTGCCCTTTCAATTAACAAATTCTGCTGTTGAACACCAGTCTAGTTGCTTATTTGTGCTTTCATAAAATGCAGTCTATTCCTTTCAGTTTCTCTGGTACGGCAGAAAATCTCAGGTTTTCTCTGTGCACACTGTCTTCTACTATGTTTTTAGACACCACTTCTTGAGATTCTTGGGAAACCTCAAATTCAGCCAGCTTTTTCTTTATGTCCAACCACTGATTTCTTCAGATTTATCAGTTTATCTGACTAGCTAGTTAAAGCTTCTTTCACTTCTTCCAGACTTTTGTTGTTTAAATTAATATATTCCTTCAGTGTTTCATTTATTGTAATCACCTCCAAGTACACATGATTTATTTTTCCTCTAAATTACTGGAAGCCATCTCTTGAACCAAAGCTGAAGTTTGAACTGCTTTTTGCTGAACAGCTGCAGAATCCTTCCCAGACCGTGTTTTCTCTTAGCCTTTTCTGGTTGATTTTCTTATAGGTTTTACAAATTAAATTTTTGCTGGCAGCTAGGAAGTATTTACTACCCAGTAACTGAATTCTACCAAAAAAACAATTTCAATGGCGCTCCTTTTTCTCTGTTTCTGTTTTCACAGTGGGAGAGCTGAAGTTATACTCTTGATCAGTGTCCAGTCATCTTGGTACAGTTTTTAACCAATAGCAGAAATCCTGTACAGTCTAATCTTGTAGATTAGACTGCACCACAGTAATATTAAACAATGACCACGCAATGGGCATCGAAGATAAGACTGTTGTGATCATCACTACAAAACATGCAGACTATATGGCGTGTCAAATATGAACCCCTTTGCAGTTGGAGCCTGTAAAGGTGCTGCAAAAATATACTACTAAAATACACCATGTTTAGACTATATTACACAATTCAGGCCTATTAATGAATTAATTCTTTAGTGCATTGAACAAAGCACAATTACTACCAATATAAATGATGCAGCAGGCTTTTTGTTCAAAAACCCATACATCATACAAAAATAAGAAATATCATCCCATTCAGATTTTCCAGTAATCAAATGCAAAATAAATAAAAATATAACATACTATTTTTTGAAGGAGAGTCTTAGATGCTTGCAGAATACTTGTATCTCATTTTGACCTCCCTATGGTGTCTTTGTCATCAAGAGTAGTGATCCCCTCTGCCATCACTCAATACAAGTCTGACCTATTTGAATGGCTAATAATGCTGTAGTGCTGCTGCATACACTGCCAGAGTCATCAGAGCCATACAGTGGACAAATGGGGTCTTATGTAATGAATCAGCACCCCACTAGCCATACCGATATCCCATTGCTTGTCTGCCTCTTCCATATTACCACAAACACTGTTCAGCCCTGTCAGTGTACATACTATTTTCTTCTTTACTTCTTATAATTATTACAGACATTTGGATTTTATGTAAAATTTTTATTTCAAATTTTACACGAAAAAAACACTGTCGCCCCTATTTTCAAAACAAAACACTTGCATAATGAAAACGCACTAAAAATCAAACAGTAAACAACTCTTCCCTTGAAACTTACATTTAAAGAAAATACATCTAGTAACCCATTAAACTACAACAGACATGCTAGGATTCACACTCAAATTCCTATTCCCAGAGACTCCCCATGCTTTGGAACAGGATTCCAATATACATCAGGCAGAGCCCCTCACTAACACTCTTCAAGAGAAACCTTGACGGGTGGATGGGAAACAGAAAATTTACCCCGGGGATCACTGCACTGGCTCTGCTGGACAGTGGCGCAGGGAACTAATGGCTCTGCTGGACAGTGGTGCAGGAAACTGATGGCTCTGCTGGACAGAGGCACAGGGAAGTAATCTAAGGGGGTGGCGAAAGCCAACACATTTTAGCTAGGCTTATAAATGCCCTTGGGCAGATAGCCTAGTACTTACCTATGAACCTAAATAGTACATATTCAAGTATTAATTAGTGTCTATGTGAAGAGTGCAGGATTTCACAAGTTAACTGTATAAGGCATGTGCTAACAGCTTGGGATAGCCCGCTGAAGACAAGTGTCCCATTTCAGGAGAAGCCCAAGAGTTCTGATGGTGAAGTACCTTGGCAAAGTCGCATAGAAAACAAAAGAAGGTTGAGTGAATAAAACCTTGTATTACAGCAATCAGTTCTTTAACAGCTCACAGAATTACTTATTTGCATCAAGAGCTAGACAAACTGCTGTAGTCTAAACAGTGCATTTCACACCTGTAGGTCTGCAAAAAAAAAAAAAAAGTTTCATGCTGTTCAATTTATTTGCAGCTAAATAATAAACACACTGTCAAGGATCACATCCAAACATGGCTCACATGTTGATGCTCTTGCTTGCTACAATCAATTTCCTTCCTTTACACCATTGCTACTCTGACAGTTACCAAGCTTGCAGTCCAGGGGACCATTGAGGAACCTAGCCCAAATTTCCAGTTGCCCCAAAGACTGTCTGGTTGAACGAGGAAAGGGTAATAAATAGAAGGCAAAAAAAAAAATCGGAAATGTTCTGCAAAACAGGAGACAGATAAGAGCAGGGTAGTCTAACTCACTTAAATTAACAGTATATTTTTTTTCAAGAAAAAGTAATTTGCAAACTACAAAAAAAAAAAATTGAAACCTAAATGACTGACAGTAATCGTAAATGATTTACCTAAGGGAAAAAAATAATAGGAGTCTGGCAGGTGGATTAAGTTTCTGCCACCTGTATTTGAGGTACAGAGTATGACTCTAAGCAAGCATGCATAACTAAGGCATTTAACACAACACACACACACAAGTTCAATCTTACTGCAAAAAAAAGGGGGGCAAAAACACAACTGGTTCAACAAGTAGCTTGTGCATGTTCCCATTTCTCAGCACTGCTACAAAGAAACAGGTTCAGCTTGAAATGTTAGCAAAAAGAAAACCACTATCAGTTCAACAATTTGTTCCTGCTTGGCTTTCTCTCAATAATGCGACTCAAACAGCACTCCAATTCTTGGAGTCTCACATTTGCTCTGTGTGCAGCTGAAGTCTCTTTCATTAGTTGATGCTTTGAGCAAATAAGACTAGAGGTGTCAATGCACAGCATGAAATCATCTAAGCACCAGACACATGAGAACACAGTATTGTTTGTTTCTTTTTTCAATTAATAATATTGTATGGTTGGGCTCCACAGCCAGCATAGAGCCCTAGGCAGCTGCTTAGGTCATTCTTTGCTGAATCTGGTCCTCAAAGAGCCCACGAGACAATAAAATATTCTCGGCCTAGTCTTTAAATATAGCATGTATATGCGCTATCTCACTGGCGCACCATTCCACAGTCAAATTAGACTACAAACTGGTAACCTTTTTTAAAATCCCTAAACCAGTACAGGCAAATTTCACAGCATTCAAAGATTTCAAAATGTACAAAATTTCTACTATTCTATGCTGAAGTTTTGCAGTTTAACTGTAACCCCCAAAATGTTGGCAAAGATAGTAACTATGCAAATAAATTCTACGCTCATCTAGAAAACTGGATAATCTGTCAGACCTACCAAAATGAGCAGTAAGAGCAAGCTTTCCTGGTGGTCCACATGCTTAAGTAAACAATACAATAAAAGGAAAAAGTTAATTAGAATTTATAGCAAAACTAAACGCCAACAAATCAAAGTCAACATCGAAAGATTATTCAAAGTACTAAAAAATACCATTAGGAAAACAAAGGTTTTTTATAAACTTATCCTTAGCTTCCAATACCAGCCTAATTACAAATCCTTCTTTACTTACATTCAGAAGTACCTTGCACTACCTACTCTGATACAGTGGATATCAAATATATTAGCAAGTGAATGCAGTGCAGATTTCAGCATGGACACATCAATACAAACACATTTACAAGGATCTCAAAAACCCTTATTATTACAAAGGAACACTTGTGAAAAGTACTCTCCAAAACAAAAACACATCCTCTCTGGGACCTGATAACATACCAGGCTGCCTGATGAACAGCAGTAAAAATGCAGTGGTGGACCCACCTCTACAAGTATTCAACCCGAGGTTATCCACCATTTTTTTTTTTTTTCACATGAGGTTTGGTACACAGCAGTTGTGATGTCACTTCACAAGGGAGATCCCACCACAGGCCCATTAGCTTGACAAACCTGATCTGCAAGGCCATGGAAAAGGTCATAAAGACTTTTCTTTTTGTAGATTATTTAAAACTGTATAATTACTCAGATGAGGAACTGAAAGCACAACTGCAAGCGGTCAAAACCTTTTCAGATATAAGAATGTCATTTCATCTTGATAAATGTGCAAAAGCAGCCTTTAAAAAGGAAGGAAATCTGCAGCACCAAAAAAAAAACATCAGTTTGGGACAAAGAACTTGAGCAAGAGGAAGTGTATAAATATTTGGGAATTGATGAAGGATCAACAATTTCTTTGTGCCGGTCCCAAGCCCAGATAAATGGGGAGGGTTGTGTCAGAAGGGCATCCGGCATAAAATTTTGCCAAGCCATACATGCAGAAAACAGTACAGAAATTCATACCGGATCAGTCGAGGCCCGGGTTAACAACCACCGCCACCAGTACTGTTGGCCAACGGGGTGCTGGCGGGAATTGGGCTGTGTGACAGAGCAAGATGCAGAGGACAGGAAGAAATGGAAACAGTTGATCTGCTGTGGCGACCCCTAACGGGAGCAGCCGAAAGAAGATGATGATGGATCAACAATAAAGCATGAACAAATGTGAATAAAACTTAGTAAGGAATATTTCAAGAGACTTTAATACTGAAAACAGTGTTGACATCTAGGAATAAAGTCCAAGCTATAAACCAGTTTGCTCTTCCTGTCCTAATGTATACGAATGATACTTCATGCTCAGATGATTTATAAAAATCAGTGCATACCAAGTCTACATATTCCCCCATTCTGAGGGAGGGATGGGCCTCCTCGAAACTGATTACATGTGCAGATCTGCAGTCATGGGGCTGCATACATACCTGCTGACCTCACAAGACCCAAACAGAGTGAAAGTTTTGAAACAGGAGGAGAATAAGTTTAAGATGATTTTGTTGCTTAATTTAGCACTAGCATATCAGCGTCAAATGGGAATGGAAATCAAACCAGAAGTAGATAAAAATCAGGCAGCAACTGAATGTGCCAAAAACAAAAGAATATATGGTGAAGGATCAGATGGGAAGGCAAGAAATGTGAAAAATGCATAAATACAGTTGTAGGTATAGAAAACACATGGAACAACCTCATGTTGATCAGGATTTAACACAGGAATGGTTTGAGAGGTGAATTTAAATCAAGATGAAAGGTGAATATTGGTGGTCCAAGATAGTGGACTACATAACAAGCTGGTTTAGAAAGTCCATTGAACATGTGGGAGAAACACACAAGTGTAGGTTTTGTAAAACAGAATTACAGAGAGTCTCACACCTTGTTGCTGGTTGTGATATACTACTGGTAGGACTGTATAATGAAAGGCATAATAATATGGAAAGACTGCTGCATTGGGGATTGTGCAAACATTATAACATTGAAGTAGCTGAAAAACATTGGAAACCTGACCCACAAAGCTTTACAGAAAATGATGAGGTTTATATCATAGGGGATCACCCATTACCAAAAGTTCAAAAACAGATGAGAGAAAACCAGTTGACCAGATATAGCAGTCCACGAAAAGACAAAAGTAGCATTAATCATTGAAATTGCTAAACACAGTGATTACAGTGTCTTTCCTACAGGGAGACACAAAGTCATAAAATACCAGGATCTGCAGGAAAAAAACGAGGATATCCAGACAGTTCCAATAGTGGTAGGAGCAATGGGTCTTATAAAAGAGAATTTACAGCCATACTTAGATATGTTACCAATACATGCAACTCCATACAAATTGCAGGAGTCATCATTACTGGACACATTGCAGATGCTGTGAAGAGCACTTCTGGCTAACATTGAATACTGAGACAATACTAATTTCATAAACTTTAATCATGACTTAAGAATTGGGTCCATTCCAATCATGGTATTAGGAACCCAAAAGAGAAATAAAAAAAAAACATGATAAACTATGACATAAAATCTTATAAGGCTTGGCTTTAAGGGTAAATGTAGTGCATTTTTAGTGAGGATAACCCAATCCATGGAGATTGATACGATTATCCATATAGCATAGATACATTTCTCAAAGGCATTTGATGTTAATATCATGTGCTAACTTTGCCAACAAGCTAAATGCACTCCAAACAGATCCCTGTGTAGTCAGATGAACAGCTACTTGGCTGAGAGACGGAACAAACACTGAGGGTGGCAGGCGCATCCTCAGAGTATGAAGGTAACTAGTGGTGTACCAAAGGGATTAATGCTAGAATTTCTGGTACTCCAGATATACTTCTCAGATCTTCAATCAAAAATGGGTAACTGTTTAACTAAGTTTGTAGACTGCAAACTAGGTATTGTACTCAAATCACCTTCTCATATGCAGAAGCTACTAAGTGAACTCACATATGTTAACAGCTGGTACAATGAAAATGGCCAAATACTAAATGCTAAACAATGCAATTCTGTTGCATGGGGTGAACAAACTCCACACAGTTTCTAGTGCAGAAAACATCCCAACTAAAAAGAAAGATGTGGTCAGACCATGTAGCATGGATAGATAACTTTCTCTATCTTTAATTATCATGTTGCAACAATGGTCAGGAAATCCTATCTGGCACAGGTTATCGCAGAGAGTATTTCCTCTAGATTCAAAGGAGTACTTACACTTCTATATTCTGAAATAATCAAGTCCATCAATGAATACATTCCCCTTTGGGATGTATCTTATTAAACATGTCAAGCAGTTGGAGAAAACCCAAAATCTCTGGACAAAAAAAGATGATCCTAAAGGACTTGAGCTACCAAGATGATCCTAAAGTTGACTTAAGCTTCACTAGCCAGGAAAGACAGCAGCGCCACCCCCCTACCACCACTCTGTAAGCCATACATTCCTATTTCTTTCCCATACAGTCTCCTGAACAATGATTATTTCTGTGTCTCTGTCCACAAACGCCCACTTTTCCCCAATTTACAATAATATCCTTGCCCATTAGATGGCAGTCTTGTCCTTCAGGACTTCGAAGCCTTCTCCAAAGCCTAATTTCACCCTTACTCTGTTATGTATCTTAGACCTTTGGCTTCCTCTTAAAGTATAGCCCACTACATCTTGCCTATTCGGGGTGAACTTCCACACTCACCAAGAAGCCTAACTTCTCTCCTTACCTTCACTCCTTTTTCAGGGTTACCTACCTACTGAAGCCTGCTCCAACTGTCTCTGTTCCTCACCTCTCTCTGTTATTCTGCCCACTCTGCTCCCCTACCCTGCCCCCAATTCCCACCCACCCCCAGCACCTCTACATTTATACCTCACTTACTCCTCCCACCCAAATCAATCAACAAATCATACACCACTTCCTATTACCCCCCTCCCACTCTTACTCCTCCCACTCCATTACCCCATACCCCTCTCCTCCTCTCCTTCTGTAAAATAATATAACCTTATTTACTTCTTTACTTCTTCTCCTCTATAAGCCAGTTCACTTCCTCAATAATACTCCCGTCAACACCCCCCTTTCTAAACATGCCCTCTCAATTCCTCTATATTGCCCGGCTCCCATGCTTTCTTTTTGTACTACTAATTCATCTGTATTATGCTACTTCTTACTCCTCTAAAGCACCCCCTTACCATTCTCCTTCTCAAACTATCCCATACACTCACCTGCAATCACTTTTATGTACTCACTACCACTCCATATCCTCCTCTCTTATCCCCCAAACCTACTGCACCTAATCCATCTCAAACACTTCTCCATCACAACAAACTTCTTTAGTCTTAAACTCCTGTTAGCCCCAAACAACTTCATTCTTTACAATCCCAAAAGGCTAAAAGTTACTTCCTTTAATCTCCTAGCCTTATCTGGAGATATCCATCCCAACCCTGGCCCTATTCTCACTACAAATAACTCCTTCCCCCTCCCCCAACCTCCCTCATCACACTTAACCCTTCCTCCCCTTCCCCCAGCTCCTCTGCCTTCTCTCCTAATATTCTTAAATTCTTTACTATCAATGCCCAGAGCCTTAAGAATAAAGCACACCAAATACATGCTTGGATTAACCACAACCAACCTGACATCTTAGCCATCTCCAAAACCTGGCTAAAGCCCCATATTGCTGACTCTGAAATATTACCTCCTGGTTTCCATATACACAGAAGTGATCGAGTAAATAAAAAAGGCGGAGGCTCTGCTCTAATCTACTCGAACCTTCTTTCCTGTATCCCTTTTCAAATCCCAACTCCACAATTCAAAAATATCGAACTAACAGCTAGTCTCCTTCATTTGAATAAACATAAGAATATCTGCATTATTTCCCTATATATCTCCCCAGGCGACAACATCTCTACCCTCGAAAATATTTTTTATTGGGCCTCAACTGAAATAAAATATGAAACCTACATTCTAGGGGACGTTAATATTGACTGGAACAAGATTAATACACCTACTCCCTCCCTTTCGATCAACCTCTACAACTTCACCCAAGTAATTGCCTCAACCACCCGACCTAATAAAACTCACCCCACAAGATCCATAATAGACTGGATCCTTCTCCCATCCAAACAAAATAACTCTCTCTGGCACTATCCCAGACACCTTTAGTGACCATCTCCCTGCTTTCATTCATCGTTCAGCAAATTTCACCCAATATCAACACCTTTACTTACCCACTCGCAATCTCAACAACTTCAACCCCACAATTTTCTCAAACATTTTTAAACAAATTAATTGGCAAATCCTAAATACTCTCCCCTCGACATAGCTGTAGAACATTTCAATTCTGTTTTCCTAAATACTCTCAACTCCCTAGCCCCTCTAAGAAACAAAAGAGTCAAAGCTAATCCTGTCCTGTGGCTGTCTAAAGAAACAAAACAAATCATGCATCATAGGGACAAATCCTGGAAGCTTTACCAGAAAAATAAAATGCCCACTACCTTGCTGAAATATACTCAACTTCGTAACCATGTAAAAAAAATAGTCACCTTGGATAAAAAAAACTACTATAACAAACTCCAGTCCAACAATAATAAGAACCCAAAACAATTCTGGAAATCAGTTAATTCCCTTCTACATCCAGGGTCCAAAAATAATACCTGCCCTGACCCAAGTATAAATGACACTGAACTGAGCTCTATTTTCAACTCATTTTTTACTGTATCCATAGCTAGCCTAACCAAAACTTTCCCTAACAACAATCCTCTCAACTCTCACTCTTCAACACACAACACCCCCAATAACTGTCCCCTTAATTTTCAGCTCAAACCAGTTTCTACCATTATTATAAAAAGTCTCTTATCCAAATTAAAGTCATGTTATAATGCCCCTGACAACATACCCTCTTCCTTCCTCAAATGTGCTGCCGATGGCATTGCTGTCCCAATCAGTATCCTAATAAACAGATCCTTAAAAGAGTCATATGTACCCCAACTCTGGCACTCAGCCTACATTCTGCCTCTTCACAAAGGAGGCAAAAACACAAATATTTCCAATTTCTGCCCCATTGCCCTACTCTCTCTGTCAAAAATACTAGAAAAATGTGTCCACCATCAACTTATGCCTCTCTTAACCCAAAATCAACTCCTAACACCCACCCAACACGGCTTCCGCCCCGGCCTCAGCACCATAACTGCCTTACTCTCCTTCCTTGAAACAGTCAATCGAGCTTGAGATTGACTACTAGTTTCCACTGTACTGCTTGACCTCTCTAAAGCATTTGACACTATTATCCATAATCACCTCCTCGGTCATCTCGCCAACCTTAGTCTCTCCCGTAATACTCTTTCCTGGTTCTCCAGCTACCTATCTGACAGATCTCAAGCTGTCAGATGGAAGAACTCTACCTCCTCCTTCTTGTCAACTTCAACTGGCGTTCCTCAAGGGTCCATCCTCGGACCCATGCTTTTCAACATCTTCATCAATAACCTTCACACTGTCTTATCAGACTCAACTGTTAGCCAATACGCCAATGACTCCACATTAGTCTGTGCTGCCTCTAACCTTCCTGAACTCTTGAGTAAAACCCAAATAGCATTTTCTACTACTGAATACTGGATGCACCAAAACCATCTCTCTCTCAACTCAAATAAATCTAAAATACTACCCCCCCCCCAACCAGGTCTTTCTCTTATGACAAAAATGCTTTCAAAGCCCTAAGCCAATCCAACACTGCTACTGAAGTAGTCTCTTCTGCAAAACTTCTTGGCATTACCATGGATGAACACCTTAAATTTGATACCCACATACAACAAAATATCAAGAAAACCCACCAAAAGTTGGGCATGCTTTACAGGAATAACCTCTTTCTCTCCAACACCTCTAGGCATACCTTGGCAATGTCCTACCTTCTACCTTCCTTACTTTACGGAGCCCCTCTTCTAACAAATCTGTCTTCCTCCAACATTTCTAAACTTGAAACTTGCTATAACAAGATCTCCAAATTCACAACTAAATTCAAAACCTCTACTTACCATTGCCTTACCCTACAATCACTCAGTTGGCTAGAACTATCTAACCACCTAGACCATCTTCGACTAACCACTGCTCACAAATTAATATTCTACCCTGATAAATGCCCAGCCCTAACAAACTCCCTTCCCCCATACATCCCAAACAGACCTCTGAGATCAGAACACCAAAATTTAATCTCTATCCACAAACCCAAATGTCCTGCTGGCCAGCTTCTACTCTCTTTCTCTCTAGCCAAGAAATGGAACTCTCTCCCTCCTTCACTTAGGGCCATACCTTACTCTGAAACCTTCAAGACCCAACTCTTCTCATACCTGTCATCCAAACGGAAATGTTCCTGCTTACACCCTACCTAAATCCTGGCAAAATTCCCCTATTAACTATCCATTCTCCTTGCTCCTCTCTACCCTTAAACTATTATTTCTACTCTCCGAAAATAGACTCTTTCTGATAGTCTCCGATTAAGCAACTTCGCTCATATAACTCCAAGTATGTAAATATTGTAAATATTACAGTATCTCTATTGTCAGCACAGCAACTTTCTTTTTATTTACCTTTTTAACTATAACATATGCAAGTCAACTGCCCACCTTCTAATGTAAAATAACAATTGAAACCTTAAATCCTTCCACTTCTCAGTTGATCATACTGTGCTGAATGGAAATACCTGTAACCTGTATGATTTTATACTTGTATTTTTACCTTTAACATTTTGTAACCAGTATTGTATTGTATTGTATTTGCTTGTGGAGCTTTTCTCCCCCGGCCTCCACTGAAAATGGGCACGTTCTGGCCCAGTGGACTTCCCCGGTAATCAAACTGAAATAAATAAATGAGAGGCTACAGGCCTTGCCCCTGTATTCAGTATCCTATAGACTCTCCTTCAGGGTAACGTTTGCCTTGCTGTTTTGGCCATTAGAGATCCAGCAGTCCAAGACTTGTTATTTCTCCACAAAGCAAACAGTTCAGAAGACACTAGAACCAGAGACCTGAACCTCCTTCAACAAATAAGTTACAGTGGAGAAAGATTTGTCATGCAACTACCACTTTTCTCTGGAACAAACTTCCTTTACAGATCAAGCAATGTGACACACCAGCTTCTTTTACAAAGGAATTAGACAGATGGATAGCTATTCATAAATTCAACTCCAGAATGACAGGTTTATTGCTCCTTGAAAAAGAAGGTAAGCTCTACGGGAGGGTACTGGCATACTTAAAGGAGAGTGTGTCAGGAATAGCAAACACCATTTCTCTTAATGTTTCTAGATGTTTGTACATTTCAGGCTGCTATGTGATAACGATAGACCTCTTCTTGTCAAAGCTCAATCAAGTCTATAAAATGTGCATTTTCTTCAAAATCTGTGTTGCACACTGCTCTGAAAATGTTAATACAAGCCCCAAAATGTACTAAAACAGTCGGAGAAAACCAATCACCTTCCACACACTCTTAAGACGTTGCAATCTGAATCAGCTCCCACAGAAGCCTAAAATATCATTTTTGAAAATCAGGCCGCAATATAATGCAATTCTTTCTACAATAAAGTAAAAAAGCAATTCACCATTACCAAATAACAGTGTACAAATGACAGCTGCTGAAGTATAACTCTACTAAACACCCTAGACTGACAGAGGTTTTCTCATCCAAGTCTTGTAGTCAATCTCCAAAGAACCACATTTGTCAAAAGCATTTTAGAACTATGAAATACAAAACAAAGCAATACTTTTGACTGAAAACATATTACCCAGAGATATTATTTTAAAATGTACACATTCAATAGAAATCAGCTCCACCCTCAAATGTACAGATACAATAGTACTGAAATGCAGCAGTCAACCAGTTTAATGACAAAACAAGGAAAAACAGTGGTAACAAGAAATTCTTAATAAAAAATACTGTTAATATTGTTGCTATGGAAAATTTTTTTTACTTCAAAAAGACTTCATACACATCCAATTTTACTTCCAGAAAAGAGAAAAAGGAAAGCCTGCAAGACTCTACCTCATTTCCTCTGGGCTAGTGATCAAGGAGTCTCAATCCTCACCACGGATACCAGTGAGGGATGTTCACTTGAAACAAAAATAGATATACACACAGTATTTCCAGATGCAACTCTCTGCTCCAAGCACAACTTCCCTTAAGAGCACACAGAGAACACACGCAGTCTGGGTTTCCCCTCTCTCTCCCCCAGGCCCCCAGTAGACTCCCCACTGGCACAGCTGTAGAGATTAGTCCTCAGCCGTGTGTTCCAAGTCAAGTCCTCCACCACCCTATCTGTGAAACCACTGCTGTGTGTGTCTGCTCCAAGTAGCTGACAAACACACACACCTAGGATAGGCTGGCACAGATTTACCAATTATGCCCAGACTATAAGGTAGTTTCACCAACACTAGAAAGTACAGCGGTGTACACTTACCATAAAAGTAGATGTTCGAGTGTATTCACTGTTGCAGTCATCAACTGTGGGTTATCCCTGCTGTGGTAGTCCTTGGCTGGCCCGAAAACCAGAGTCAATGTTTTTCTGCGCCACCTGCTGTCGCTTGCTGACTGACATCAGGTCGTCAGTGCTATAAAGCACGGCAGCCGATGTCATTACATCAACTTTTTATGCCCTAACCAGTCAGAAGCCCAAGTAAATATGGTAAAGTGGTCTTGGTGGTTAAAAGCCACAGTTATAAGCTTATGTCTCCCTAAAGAAAGAAGATATAAGAGGGAAGGAGGGAGAGAAACCACGACTGCAACAGTGAATACACTCTAACATCTACATTTATGGTAAGTGTACACAACTCTTCGTGTTTCACTGCTGCAGTCATCACCTGTGGGAGGATTCCCAAAGCTAAGGAGAGGGATGGTAGGATTAGTAAGAGACCTAGGAATGAGTCAGCATGCCCTGCAGAACTGCAGAGGCAAACCCTGCCCTAGCCTTAAAAAATAGAGGCAGGTGGTAATGCTTGGTAAAGGTATGGACAGAAGTCCAGGTGCCAGCTTCCAGGATGTCCCTAGTGGGAACTCCTCTGAGGAATGCTGTGGAAGTGGAGGCTGCCCTAGTGGAATGGGTTCGAATAGACTTAGGGGGTGGTTTCCCATGTAATCTGTAGCAGAAACAGATAAAGTGTGACATCCATTTGGAAATGGTTTGCTTGGAAATGGGCTTCCCCTCTGCCTCTGGGGCAAAGCTGACAAGTAGTTGGTCTGTTTTCCTGAAGGGTTTAGTACAGTCCAGATAGTAACTGAGTTGTCTGTGCACATCTAGTGACTGCAGAATTCTTTCCCCCATGTTTTGAGGGTTAGGAAAGAAGGTGGGTATATGTATAGCCTGGTTGAGAGTCACATTAGATACCACCTTGGGCATAAAGGAGGGATTAGTCCTCCTGTCTGCATGGAAAATGATGAAAATCTCAATGGACATCAGTGCCTGAAGTTCTGAAACCCTTCAGGCTGAGGTGATAGCTAGAAGAAAAGCAGTCTTCCAGCGGAGGTATCTTAGTTCTGCTGAAGCAGCAGGTTCAAAGGGTGGCAAGGTTAGTTTTTCCAAAACATAATTCAGGTCCCCGGCTGGTGTGGGTGGCCTTCCCGGAGGTCCGAAAACCCTCTGAGAAATTGTTTAATCAAAGGATGGGAGAATAGGGGCTGATCTGTATCAAAATTAGCTGAAATGGCTGATGCATGGATTTTAATAGAAGAGAAGGAGAGGCCACTATTAAGTAGCTCTGCCAGGTAGTCCAGGATGGAAGGTTGTGAGGTATTTCCCCTTCTGGACTGGCTCCAGGAGCAGAATCTTTTCCATTTTCCAGCGCAAGACTTTCTGGTGCTGGGCCTTCTGGTCTCTGTGATAATGTCTAGGACCAGTTTGCTTAACAGGGGCTCCTTGATTGTCTTTAGAGTACTAGCCATGCTGATAGTTTGAGAGTCTGCAAGTCTGGGTTGCAGCATCCTCCCCCACACCTGAGTCAAGAAGTCTGAGATCAGGGGAAGTTGCCTGGGAGGCTGTAATATCAGGCTGCGCAGTAAAGGGGTACCAATGTTGTCTGGGCCAGTCTGGAGCAATGAGGATGGCCTTTGGTCTCTCCTCCCTTATTTTGATCAGTACCTGGGGAATAAGTGGCAGAGGAGGGAATGTGTACACAAAGAGGGTGTTTCCAGGGAAAGGTCAAGGCATCCACCTTCCACACTAGGTGGTAATACTCCCTGGTACAGAATTTTTTTAGCTGATGGTTGAGATGCGAAGCAAAGAGATCCACCTCCGGAGTCCCCCCACTCCTGAGTGATTTGTAAAAAGATTGTTCTGTGGAGCTGCCATATGTGAGGGTCCAGTACGTTTCTGCTTAAGTGGTCTGCCAGGGTGTTGTTGATCCCTGGTAGGTAGTGGGCTATTAGGTGTAATCCCACAGAAGAGGCTGTCAGCCAGAGATTCATGGCTAGCCTGAACAGAGGGTAAGACTGGGTCCCTCCCTATTTGTTGATATACCACATTACTGTCGTGTTGCCTGTTTTGATACGGAGAAGCCCTGCTTGAGGTGGGGTTTGAAGGACGTTAGAGCTTTTTGTACTGCCATAATTTCCTTCTGGTTGATGTGTAAGGGAAGGTGCTGGGCATCCCAAAGACCTTGGGTGCACCTGCCTTCTAGGTGAGCGCCCCAAGCAATGTCTGAGGCGTTGGTGGTAATGGTCTGCCCGGTTAGGCGGAGGGCGAAGGAAAAACCCTTGCTCTTGGCATAGGCCCCTGCCCACCAGAGAAACTCGGCCCTTACAGGGGTCAGAGGGAGATAAGTCTCTAGGGGTTGAGAGTACTGACATCAAAGGTTCTTTGGATACCACTGAAGTTTTCTCATGCGAAGCATGGCCAGAGGAATTATAAGGATGCAAGATGCCATGTACCCCCCCCCCCAAGGCTTGCAGGAACTTCCTCACTGTGAGGTGACTTCTGGAAGCCAGCTAGGTAGAGAGGCAGGAAGCGCTGCTTTTCTGGGGATAGGACGGCCATTTGGGATGCTGTGTCCAGCACTGCTCCCAAGAAAATGATCTTCCTGGAGGGTGTTTGCTTTGATTTCTTCTCATTGATGTTGTACTCAAAAGAGGTTAGGAGGGTTTTGACAAAGAGGAGGTCCTTGAGTAGCTTTTCTTTGCACTCTGCCTGAAGGAGGCAGTCATCCAGATAAGAGTAAATCTGTATATTTTTCTGTCTGCAAAAGGCTATGGCCGGGGCTAAGCATTTGGTGAATACCCTGGGAGCAGTAGATAAGCCAAAGGGTAGCACAGAACTGAATGTGCTGTGAGCCTGCTTTGAAGCGAAGGAATTTCCTGCAGGATTCCCTTTATGGGGATGTGGAGGTAGGCATCTTTTAGATCTACGGTGACTAACCTGGCATTTGTTGTCAGCATAGGCAGAAGCTGCTGCAAAGTTAGCATTTTGTATTTGGGGACCACCAGGGAGATGCTCAGAATGGATAGATCCAGGATGGGGCACCAAGTACCCTCTTTTCTGAGAACAAGGAATAGTCTGGAATAAAAGCCTTTGTCTGTTTGAACTGAGGGGGACAGGTTCTACTGCCCCTTGGGATATGAGAGCTTGGACTTGTTTCAATGCCTTTGCCCACTGATTTGGAGGTAAGTCTGGGTACCCTCTTGGGATTGGGAGTTTGTTGAAAGAGAATTTGTATCCCTGAAAAATTATCTTTAAGACCTACTGGTCCTTTGTTACAGAAAGACAATTTCTTTGCAGAGAAAGAGCCTTCCTCCTAGTTTTTGGCGAGTGAAAAGAGGGCGGGGGGGTCATTAAGAGTTGTTGCCATAGAGGGATGGCTTAGAACTTCCTGCATTTGGAGTGGAAGGGGTCCACTGTTTGGTTCTCTGCTGTCCCTGGGATAAGGAAGCTTAACAGAAGCTTTGTCGAAAGGTTTGGACCTGTGTGGTCTGTCTCTGTCTTTATCTTTACGTTTTTTCGGAAGATCTGCTGTCGGATAGCTTACTGAAGCCATATCGGAATTACAGGACTGCAAGTGAAACTATAGCTACAATAAGGGCCCAATGATGTATAGTTCTGGCATTGAACAAAGCACAGAAGCGACAGCGCGGGACGTCGTGGCCTAGGCCTAAGCAAGTGACACAGTAAGAATGAAAGTCTTGGTGTGGTATTTGCTTTCCACAGGTGAGACAATTGTTAACTTTTTCTGACATCTGTTAGTGCAAGAAAAAAGGATCCCCAATGGGGTACTTAGCTTTAGAAGACTTCAGCTTGAATTCAGAAGACGAAAAGTACAGTTTTGTACCTACCATAAATGTAGATGTTCGAGGATCCACATTGCTGCAGTCCTAACTATTGGGTAGTCCGCTGTCCAGTCGGCCCGAATACCAAAGTATATGGCTGACGTCGGTCAGGGCGCATTAGACTGACGTCAGTACGTCAGGGTACTAATGCGCATGACCGACGTCATATCCTCAGTCTTTTCTTGCCCCAGATGTCAGAAGACCCTAAAAAAACAAGGCCAAATATACCTGCACCAAAAATATGTACAATATATACAAAATTACTAGCATATAACCTCACCTACACAACCACCCCTAAACACAGAGGGGAAGGAGGGAGGGTAAATTGGACTGCAGCAATGTGGATCCTCGAACATCTACATTTATGGTAGGTACAAAACTGTACTATGTTCTTCATTCCACATTGCTGCAGTCCTAACTATTGGGTAGAATCCCAAAGCAGAGGTAAGGGAGGCTGGCAAATCATAAAGAAGCAGGAGCTGACAACATGCCTTGCAAAATAGCTGTGGCAAAACCAGCCCTAGACTTAGAGTAGAGAGGAAGGTGGTAATGCTTAGAGAAAGTATGCACTGAACTCCAAGTAGCTGCCTCCAAAATGTGCTTAGTTGCCACCCCTTAGAAATGCTGTTGAAGTGGCAGTAGCCCTAGTGGAATGAGGCCTAATCCCAGCTGGAATCTCCTTGCCATGATGGGAATAACAAAATGCAATGCAAAACCCAATCCACCTAGAAATAGTTTGTTTTGACACAGGCTTGCCCTCGAACTCAAAGCAAAAGAAACAAACAACTGCTGAGACTGCCTAAAATCCTTAGTCCTGCTTAAATAATAACGCAATTGCCTGTGTACATCTAAAGTGTGCAAAATCTTTTCCCCTTTATTTTGGGGGTCTGCATAAAAAGTAGGCAAATGAATAGTTTGGTTTAAAGCCACACTAGAAACCACCTTAGGCATAAAGGAAGGATTAGTGCGTAATGATACCCTATCCTTATGAAAAATCAAAAAGGCTCTACCGCCATAAGGGCCTGCAATTCAGAAACCCTTCTTGCAGAAGTAATGGCCAACAAAAAGCAGTCTTCCATGACAAGTATTTCAATTCAGCAGTAGCCTTGAGGCTCAAAAGGTTGTAGAGTAAGTTTCTCCAACACAAAATTGAGGTCCCAAGCAGGAGTAGGAGCTCTCGTGGGGTCTTATATTCTTTGCCCCTCTAAGAAATTGCTTGAACAAAGGATGCGAAAACAATGGTGGGTCACAATCATAGTGAGCTGAAATTGCTGCAGCATGAATCTTAATGGAAGAGAAAGACAAACCTTTGTCCAATAACTCAGTAAGATATTGAAGAGCCACACTCAAATTAGGCTCAGAAATCTCCAAATTGTTTGCTGCACTCCAAAATAAAAACCTCTTCCATTTTTCTGCGTACACTTTCCTTGTACTAGGTCTTCTGGCTTCCATAATCACATTTAAAACTTGTTGAGGAAGTTGAGACCTGCTGTGTTTCAAAACAGAATATGCCAGGCTGTTAGATGAAGAGAGTGAAGCTTGACATTGAGCAGGTGACCGTCCCTCTGAGACAACAGGTGTGGAATCAAAGGTAAAGGCCATGGAGGCTTCCTTACCAGACTCCTTAGTAATGGGTACCAGTGTTGCCGAGGCCAATCTGGAGCTATTAAAATCATCCTTGGCTTGTCTTGTCTGATCTTTAGGAGCACCTTTGGGAGAAGAGGCAGAGGTGGAAAGGCATACACATGAAGATTTTTCCAACTGAAAGACAGAGCATCCACTTTCCAAGCTGTGTGATGAAACCCCTTTGTGCAAAACTTTGGCAGCTGGTGGTTTAGTGGAGAAGCGAACAGATCTATGTCTGGAGTTCCCCATGACACTGTCAATTTTGAAATACATGAAGATCCAGTTTCCACTCGTGGGGATCCATGATTTGTCTGCTTAACACATCTGCTAAGGAGTTCTGTGCTCCCGGCAGAAACCTTGCCTGAAGAGTTAGTTGCAAGCTGAGCGCAGTCTCCCATAAAATCATTGCTTGCCTGCACAACGGGTAAGAATGTGTTCCCCTTGTTTGTTGATGTACCACATGACAGTAGTGTTGTCTGTTAGAATCAACACCTGCCCTGGAAGAAGTAACTCCTTGAAAGCCATTAATGCAAACTGGACTGCTAACATCTCTTTCATGTTGATATGTAGATGCTGTAGTCTGGCAGGCCACTTGTCTTGTATCCATTTTCCATTTAGATGAGCTCCCCAAGCAATGTCTGAGGCATCTGTCGTTAGAATCTGACTCGCCTCTGGCCGGGTCACAGAGAGTCCCTTGTTTAGGTGACATTCCTGAGCCCACCACAAAAATTCCTTTTGAATGCAAGGTATTATTTGAATGACAGTGTCCAAATCCTGGCAGTGCTGAGTCCATACATTTTTGAGATACCATTGCAACTTCCTCATATGCAGTTTGGCATTGGGAAGCACCAGAATACAAGATGCCATGAACCCTAAGGCTTGAAGGACTGTCCTTGCAGTCAGCCCGGACTGAAGAGATAGGTGATGGAAGTAACTGGAAAGATTCTTTTGTTTGTCCGGGGTTAGAAAGGCCATCTGGGCTGCTGTATTCAGTCTCACACCCAGAAAGCACATGTCTTGAGAGGGTACTAGACTGGACTTTATTTCGTTCACAGAATACCCTAGGCATCTTAGCACTGCTATCACAAATTCCAAATGCTGTAAAAGGTCCTCCTTTTCTTGAGCCAGAATCAGGCAGTCGTCCAAGTAAGGATAGATTTGAATTCCTTTTAACCTGAAGTAAGCTATCACTGGAGCCAGAACCTTTGTGAATACTCTGGGTGCAGTAGATAAGCCAAAGGGCAATGCAGAGAACTGATAATGAGAATTTCCAGCTCGAAACGCAGATACTTCCTGCAACTTAGTCTGATAGGCACATGAAGGTAAGCTTCCTTGAGATCTAAAGTTACCATCCAGTGATCTTTGCCCAGCAGAGGTAAAAGCTGTTGCAACGTCAACATTTTGAACTTGGGAATGTCCAGATAAGTGTTGAGGATAGATAAATCCAAAATTGGTCTCCACGTGTTCCCCTTCTTCGGTACTAGGAACAGGCGAGAATAAAATCCTAGGCCCCTTTCTGGCACAGGAACTGGCTGAATGGCCCCTATTTGAAGCAACAGAGAAATTTGCTTGTGAGCCTCTTTTCTTTGTAGAGGAGGAATGTCTGGCATGCCTTTGAAAGGAGGCAAGGTATGGAAATAAAACCTGTAACCGTGGTGAATGATATCCAAAACCCATCTGTCTTGGGTAATTAAATCCCAATTTTCTTTGAAAAGAGCCAGCCTTCCTCCCAAAGGTGCTGCCAGGCGAGAATGTACTGGCAGCTGAAAAGGTAGGTCATTGGGTCTGTTTACGAAAGGACTGACCCCTGCCCTCACCAGAAGACTGAGCAGGTGAACTCCCTGTTCTAGGCCTAAAAGAACCTTGTGCTCTGCCCCTACCACGTCTAGACCTACCCCTAGACTGGGAATCATAAGCAGGATATGTCCAACCCTTAGTAGGCCAATTTCTACTAAACTTCGGAGGCTGAACCTGCAAAAAATCCTTAACAGTTTGCATAGACTTAGCCTTGTCCTCCATTTTCTTTAAAACTGCTTCCACAGGCGCACCAAACAACACATCAGACTGTAAAGGAGCATCCAAAATCCTTGTTTTAACATGCTCAGCTAAATTCTGATCCCTCAACCAGGCGTGCCTACGAAGAACAGAACCAGTGGCAGCCACCCTCGAGGAAGCCTGCACGGCATCAAAACCACACTGCAGGGAATGTTTACCCACCTGTTCAGACACATGAACTAAATCCTGCAACTCTTTACACTCAATACCTTCTGCCAGAGCATCCACCTTAGATTTCAATTGTGAAAGGAGATAATTCTGATATTTTAACATGTGAAACTGACAATTCAACGCCCTCATGGCTAAAGTGGAAGAAGTATACACTTTCTTTCCCCATCTATCCAAAGCCCTTGCCTCTTTATCAGGAGGAACAGGATTTTTAACAACAGAGGCCTTCACACCTTTAGGCCCCTGAGAGACAGTTTCCGGGTCTGCCCTAGGACTCTTAAAAGATACTTATGAGCTTCAGGCACCCTATAGTACCTATCCGGTTTAACTGGGGCAGGAGGCAAAGAATCAGGATTCAGGGAAGCCTCTGCAAAAACATCTTCCACCACATTCAGAACAGGAGGTATAGCTAAAGGCCTATGCTGGGGTAAAAACAAGAATTCCCTAAGCCTCTTCCTGGAATCAGAGAAATCTTGACCTTCCCAATTTAAAATGCTCCCTCATGGAATGCAGAGTCTCTGAAAATGAAAAATCCTCAGGAGGAGAAGCTGAAGGAGTAGAATCATCCACATCAGAATCAGAATAAGGAGGATACTCCTGCAAGTCTTCAGCCGAAGACTCAGAAGCCTCTGAACATTGCTCAAAACTCTCAAACTCAGGTTCCACCCTAGGCCTCTTATCAGGAGGGGGCATAGAACCTCTAATCATAGTAATTAAATCCTCTGCCATTTTAAGCATATGTTTCTTAGGCAAAGACCCTGAAGCACTAGGAGAAACCCCCACTGAAGCTAAACTTGGCCTGCCTCTCAAAGAAGCCTTGGAAACAGAAGGGGAGGCTCTAACCACCTTAGGAAGAGAGGGAAGAACAGCCACCTGAGAAGCCCCTCAGCCTGGCCTACTTCCTGAGAGGACACATCTTGTAACAGTAAAGTCTCTCCCTGAGACTCCAAAGAAACTCCAGGCAGAACCTCCGGCTCCACTGAGCCTTCTAGAGAACCGACGTCCGGGACTGTCGGTTCTTCAACTCTAGGCTTTGCTGCTTTGTCCTTGCGCTTTTGGCGAAGCGGGCGTCGGAGCATCCGGCGGCATTTTATAATTACAACGCTTCCCAAAACTAACCTGGCACAGTCTAACCTTCTCTTAATAGTGCGTTTGTTAAATCTAGCACAAGAGCGGCATCCAACAACGTCGTGCTCAGGCCCTAAACAAGGTATACACAAAGTATGGTAATCCCTATGAGGTATCTGTTTCCCACAAGAAATACAGTTATTCACTTTTTCTGACATCCGGTTAAATACTGAGGCAAGAAAAACCAAAATATTCCCAACGGGTACTTAGCCAACTTTGATTCGGTCTGAAACTCTGACTTCAGAAACTTTCAGAACGCCAACCTGCACTCGCAAAATTGCTTCTGCATCGGACCATGCGGCAAAAAGACTGAGGATATGACGTCGGTCATGCGCATTAGTACCCTGACGTACTGACGTCAGTCTAATGCGCCCTGACCGACGTCAGCCATATACTTTGGTATTCGGGCCGACTGGACAGCGGACTACCCAATAGTTAGGACTGCAGCAATGTGGAATGAAGAACATCCCAGGTAGCGGCCGACTGGCACTTGTGCAAACTGCTTTTGCTTCAGGCTCCCTGGCAAGAAAGACTGATGTAATGGCGTTGGCTGCCTTAGTTTATACTACTGATCACCTGATGTCAGTCCTAAAGCGACAGCAACCGACGCAGAAATACTAAGCCTCTGGTATTTGGGCCGGCCGAGGGCTACCCTGGCAGGGATAACCCAAATGTGATGACTGCAACAGTGAAACACAAAGAACATCTGGCAATGGGGGACATCGTGGTCTGGCCCTAAACAAGTGACACAGTATGGATGGAAGTCTTGGTGTGGGATTTACTTAACACAGGCGAGACAATTAAGTTTTTCGGACATCGGTTGGTGCAAGAAAAAAGTATCCCCAATGGGGTACTTCACTTTAGACGTTTTCAGCTGTAATTCAAACTCTGGTAGCAACTGACCGACCAGCATACTTGCTAACTGCTTCTGCTACGGGCTCCATGGCAAGAACGACTGATGTAATGATGTCAGCCATATAGCACTGATGACCTGATGTCAGTCAGCAAGTGACAGCAGCAGACGCAGAAAAACATTGACTCTGTTATCCGGGCCGGCCGAGGGCTACCACAGCAGGGATAACCCCACAGGTGATGACTGCAACAGTGAAACACGAAGAACATCACTCCAAAGATAACTACTCTATGGCTCTTACAAGGGTTCCCAATTATACTAAGTAAAATTAATACTAATACAAATGGTAATGTTTGACCAATGTAGCAAGGCTTTCAGGAGCAGCCACAGTGTCACCAAATAAATATACGTACTCTGAAAGGTTAAAATATTCTCTAAAAGACCAGCCACAATGACAAGTTTAAATATATTTAATAATGAATAATAAAAGAACATGAAAATACTAGATATTTATTTACAACAAACTGCAGAGTTTCAATCACAGGAAATATTAAAAATAACACAGAAAGGTTCACACAGATACAGAAAAACAATACTTGACTAATCTCACTATACTTTTCTGACGGACCTAAAGAATTACTGTCCACTAGTTCACTTAATAGAACAAGGCAAGATGAAGTGGGTGAGTGGTCTTCCTTCTTTGTCAAGTTTCAAAAACAGACTGTCCTGAGAATTCTGTCTCATCTAGTACTAAAAGATAATTTCAGTACTGGATTACATAATGACATCACATACATCTGGTCATCTAACTTCTGGTTCCCATTCTACCCACTTTACTAGAAACTGAACCAGAATTTAGCACATATGCATTACCATGCACACAGACAGAGCTTTGTTGAGATGCGTTATCACAAATATTTCTCTTTACTGCAGTGTAGTGCGATCTCGGAGTTGGTATATTTAAAGAGCGTGGGGTGTGGGGGTGCAGAGAGCTTGCCCCCCCTGCTTGCAACAGTTATTTTACTGTTGCATCTTTTATTTATTTATTTTTTTTGCTGTGTTCGAAGTTTTGAAACTTCGAACAGATAAGTTCGATACTGATACTGTCGTGTTCGAAGTTTCAAAACTTCGATCATGTAATAGGAACCCATTACTGGGCACATTGTGGGTGCTGCGAAGAGCACTTCTGGCTGACATCAAAGATTGAAACAATACTAATTTCATGAACTTTAATCATACTTTGACTTAGGAATGGGGTCCATTCCCCTCATGATATTAGAAACCCAAAAGATTTGGAGAAATTAAAACAATTATGTTTGCAAGCTAACAATGTATTTGAAAAACTAAGCCAACAAGAGAATGGAGAAAGGAGATTTTGCCAATAGCCAGTTAAGGATACAGAGAATAGGCAAGAGGGGCTGATATTTACTGGGGAAAACTGGAAAAGAAACCAAGGTACTGGGAACAAATAACTAAAAACCGAAGAGTAACAGAATGGGAAGAGGTTAAGAAGAAATTTCTAATATGGGCTAGAGACTGCCTTCCCTATCAGGAACTGATGGAATATAGCCAAATTGAAAGGGATAGGGGTATGCCAAGTGAAAGACCTGCTCTGGTAGAGTTTTTAGTTGAATTTAGAACAGAAGCTGTTGTTAAAAAGGAATAGTTAGTATGGCATATAAAATATTCATAACTATAGGAATCAATCAGTGGATGTTAGAAAAGATTGGGAAGACAGACTGGATAAGAATTCACAATGAAACAATGGGAGGACATATGCATGGCTTCCAAATATGCAATAAAGTCTAGAAGAGTTAGGATTTTTGCTTGGAAGTGTTTGCATAGGTATTTTATACCCCAAGCAAACTCCAAATACTTTTTTCCTTGGGTAGAAGCCAAATGGAGGTATGATAAAAAAAGAGGTAACTATGAACATAACATTTTGGGAGAGTAATGAGTTGGCAGACTTAAAAAATTCCTACAATGCACTCCTTCAGAAATACTGGGTGAGCCAATGGGTGTTACTAAGGAAATTATTTTTTGAGCTGGGATACAGGATTGGAATTTACCTAGACATAGCAAAGCATTCTTAAGTTTAATTCTTTTGACTACCAAAAAAAGCAATAAACAGAAAATGGAAATCAAAGTCTAAACCAACAGCATTTGAAATACTGAATAGAGAAAAGAACTTGAAAGTGGGATCTTTAAAAAAGGATAGGATTAAATTACATTGAAACTCTGGAGATATCTACTGCAGGCTACATCACTAAATGAGTGCTCACTGGCTACTTTAATAGCATTACTTACTCTTCATTTTATTTGATAAGATACCCAAATGCTTCTGTAACATAGTATGGGCTGCAGCCACACTGACCCAGCTTCCTCTTGTCTGTTTATTTTCAGAAGCATTCAAATGCTTGACCATTGTGCCTTCGGTAATAATGTGGTCTCTTATAACCAAGACCCCATGTAACAGAATGTTGACTCACTTTTTCTCTGCTCACTGCATCCTAAATGGTCATACTCAATCCATGTATTACATACAAACTTAAGACTAACTGGGTTACAATGGACTTACTCGTTCAACTAAAGGAGACAGACAAGCATTGGAAAAGATAATCTATCCAATTCTGGTACAGGCAAACAATCATCTGCAGTGCAGAAAAGTCAATTTCTCCAAGAGCAACCATTATAAACAGTTGCTGAAACAGTCACTAATGAACCTCCACACTTAGTGGTTACAGGTCAAAGGTACCTTGGAGTTAGAAACAAACATTGCCCAGTTAGCTATCTTCTATGCTGTTTCTCACTTTTATTACATCTTATGCCACTTAGAATTACTAGTAATTCTGTGTTCCATTTTTCCAGCAGATCACATCTTCTCGGTAATCAAAACTTGACATGCTCTAAAGAAAATAAAGGACAGTACACTCCATGGTGCTCAGTAGCTTAAGTTAAATTATTTTCTACTTAGATCTAACATTCTCCTCCACTCTTGTTTTATAATCTTTTCCGCTAAGTCACTGGCCTTCCTCATAACTAGAAATACTATCATTTTTTAAAAGCGAACAATGTCTCCTCAACAATTAGCACCCAGTTGTGTTTTTACCAGTCTTAAGGAAAGTGTTTCAATTCAGTTTATTGCCCACGTCACAACATCTTAACTTAGCAAGTTTTTTTTCCCAAAAATTCTATACTGGTCCTGCCTTTACTTGTCTAGGCAAGAGTTTCAGCCTGGTAAATAAGTCAAAATAATGAAACAATGGTTGGCCATCAGAAAAAAAATTCAAAAGCCTACAGTAAAACTACTTAAAATGCTGCCAGCTCCACTAGTGTGCAGGAATAAAAGCCAAGACTATAACCCAGGTATTCTGACAGAGTAGCAGATTGGGCACCTGCTAGAGCTGGCAATGGGAGAAAAGAAATGACTATGTTCAACCTGTTCTCCTCTTCCTACAGCAAGCTGTCTGTGTGTGCTGACTTCTGGCAGAGACGAAGTCTGTCAGAAGAGGGAGCGGCAGAGCTAATTGATTATAGCCCACAAAAGGCCTGGACACGCACTGAAAAGACCCAATTCATGTCAACCCTTGAATGTGCCCTGGCATGCTGGCATGTGTAGGGAAGTCTAAGGCTTAAAGTAAAAATCCCATGCTCTAGTATGTGGATGACAGCTCCCACTACCAGCAAGCTTGACTCTCACCTCTGTGAAGACAAAGTCCAAAGGGCTCTTGCTGAGGGGAACCAATATGTCTTCACAGTAACCAGATGATCAAGCAAAGGGTCCACAGCGAAAGTTAAAATTAAACATTCATACTTCATTTAACTGTGTTCAGAAAGGCATGTGCCCCTCTACTTTGTTTCCTAAACAAAAGATAAAAGACAATCAAGCTACAGAAGCTCTTTTGAAATTGCACTTTCCAAAGTTTTCAAATAAACGTAAAACACAAAGCACTGATATGTTGGATGCCAGTGACGACTCAAAATGTTACTACTCAAAGAAGGTCATCCAGAACGGCGAACTTTTCTCTGAAATGGCATGAGGGAAAACAATTAAAACGGACACAAATTTCCTGATGCATTCACTTTCATTATCTGATACCACAGCTGTCAATAACCCTCTGTGTAAAACTGGTGATGTACCCAGGGGGATATTAAAGAACTCTCCGTTATAGCTCAATTACTATTCCCGGATTCAAAGCACCTTTTTATCAGTAACTGAAGACTGCCTACTGGGGATAAGATTGATCAAAATGCCCTTTCCCTCTAGTCAATACACTGGTTATGTCAGGGCCTATATGGTTACACGGATTTGGACCCCTTGCATTACAACAAACACTAAAGACTCAAGCACTGTATATATAAATGAAAGTTTTGTTGCACTAAGGAATCAGTTTTTGACTTTGAAACATGTCAAATTGGTGCTATAAAAAAAAAAAAAAAAAAGCAACGTCTCTCATGTAAATGTTCTCCATGAGCATTATATCTTACTTTTACGCTGATACTGTATGACACTAAAGTAATGGTGTTGGGGGGGGGGCAGTTATCCCTCATTTAAAACCATCAATGTTCACTTACCTTAACTTCCCAGTGGTTAAAGCCTGATTATTGGTTAAAATGGTGTGCAAATCATCACTGCAGGGGGAAACACTGTACCATCATTTAATAATGCTGCACTGATTTCTTGAAAAAGTCAAGCTTGCACAAAAAAATCCCACAGCTTAGTGTACATATATATTTGCTGCTCACTTCATCTCGACTGACAAGTCTCTTTACTAAAGTATAAAACCATGATTTACATGCCTTTCTATTTCCTCTTTTCCACATCATGCACCTGCTTATTAATAGCTAAATATTCCTGCCAAATTCAGAATGCAGAAAAGGTCAAGAAGGCAAGGAGCAGCTAAATCTTAGGAAAACTGTGGAACACTCATTGCATTTACATGTTTAGAATTAAAACATTAAAGAATGTTAAAGACTCTATTAGTCGCTATCAGCAACACTGTCAATATGAATTGCACTGTAATTTACAGTGACATGACTGCTTTGTGAGTAATAAAGAAGAATTTACTGTGAAAAGGGGGATAATATATAATTTACCCAATGCTGTGACAAGCAGTCCACCTGCCTCCTTAGACTGCTACTGTCACTGTGTAATTTTAGAGGTTTGGTTTTGTCTTTACAAAGAGCAAAGTGTTACTGATGCATAATGATGGACTACGGTACCATTCTGAAACCAGCAATCACACAGGCACACGTCTGGATTTTTTTTCAAACCTTTTTTTTTTTTTTTAATTACTACCATCACTGACTACAAACCCTTTGTACCTCTTGAAAAAAGCAAACACATTTTACTTTGCTAGTTAATAAAACTTTTATTTGAACTGTGGTGCCATTTCAGATGCATTTAAAAATATAGAAAACACAACATACTTCAGTAAATTCAATAAAGCCTGCTGTTGGACCTGAATGTATTAATAGTAAGACCATGACTATGGGGTCCAATGGAAAAAAATGCATCACTTAAACATACAGCAGACAGGTAAAAGAGGCAGTATGTGTGTGTGCGCGCGCGCATGTGTGTGTGTGTGTGTGTGTGTGTGTATATAAGAGATAAAGAGATGGGATGAGTGATATAATCTAAAAAACTAGAGAAATGGTTTACAAAAAAAAAGAAAGCATCATTTATCAATCTCGGCTTAGTCAAAAATCTGAAACATATTTGTCAATAACATTTGTTGAAAGGTGCCACAGATTCTTTTAACCAAAC
Organism: Protopterus annectens; assembly: GCF_019279795.1. Lineage (NCBI taxonomy): Eukaryota > Metazoa > Chordata > Ceratodontiformes > Protopteridae > Protopterus > Protopterus annectens. The sequence continues at coordinate 470,652,951 of NC_056726.1, forward strand.
AGCAACATGCTCAGCCAATACAACGTTTCTTTACAATTTAATGGATTAAAATATTCCAGCTAGTGTACTGACCATCTGCCCTTCATGTCACCTGTGCAGATGCTGCACTATATACTTTAATATATGCAGTCCACTGTAAAGATTAATTTATTTCAACACTTGTAGAATACTACACATGTTGGGCCAATACCTGCAATTATACTGCTGTGTCTTCAGTTTTTGGGATAACACTCAAAGGCACAATAAAGCATTTCTTAGATGCACTACGTTTTACTTACTGCTTTTGTTTACAGGGAAAGTCTGACTGGGCAAAAGTCTCATTTTCAGCAGAGGCCCGGGGAGAATTGCTCCATTTTACAGAACGATTAGAAGGCAGTTGTACAAGATTTACATAATAAATGCATACACACACACACACACACACACACACACACACACACACACACACACACACGTATATATCATGGGTCTACTTATTATCGAAATTTCACTTACCTGAAAGTCACATCGATGAGACGACTTTGCTGAAAACTTTATTTTAACTAAAACCTGGATCACCAGAGTTTTACTCCAGGAAACTAACCACTTGGCCACTATGGTAAACTTTACCCTTTTCCCCACTATAGTGCAATCTTGGAGTTGGTATATGTAGTTAGAGGGTGTGTGTGGGCAAAGCTCCCCACTTGGGTGGGTCTGATTTGCTTCCATTTGTTTTTGTTTGTTTTTTTTTGTGGTGTTCAACTGGTTAGTTTCCGGTGATTCGGGTTTTTGGCAAAGTCATCTCATAGATGTGAGTTTCGGGCAAGTGACATTTCAATAATACAAAGTAGACCCATGTTTGTTTGTGTGTGTGTGTGTGTGTACACACAGACAAGTAATGATATGACAAATTAAAAAATAAATCTATATACACAGAATAGTAATCATACAGACACAGAATAATAAATGTACACAAACAGAATTGTAATAATATGACAGTTAATGAAAACATGTCAGTTAAATGAATACAGTAAAATATTGGAGAACATCAAGCTCATAAATAGATCAGATACTTTCAAGTGGAATCGGCTGAAAATAGATATTGAGTAGGAAACATAGTAATTATAGGATTAAGATGGTTACAAATTATGAAGGAATATTGAGAAGGTCCAGGTAAAAGGGAGATGGAGACAGTAGTGGAGAGGGGTAGATGACAGAGATTGGAAGTAGCAGCTGTATTATGACCAGTCAACAAACAAAATGTGGCTTATAGCGGTGGCATTGCATAGAATTTATCCTTCAACTAGCACCTCAGCTGTATACAACATATTTTAATTACCAAATATGTAACAGGCAAAATGGGATACTTTACCAGTAGCAAAACACTGCCCATGTTATTCTCATTTTCACAGCTGTTATAAGACTTAGAAGTACATCAATGTCTCCAAATTAATTCTGGGAACTACAGTATTTTCAGGTTGACTTACAAAACGTATATATATACCACCTACAAACCTTCCTGCTAGTGGTCTAGTGGTATAACTTCAAATTCTCTTTTCTGGCAGTTAATACAAAAACAACCACAACAAATTAAAATAACTGACAACTACTACAAAAGGATTTTCCTCTCGCAAACTGACCCTACTCTGGCATGTATATAAATAACGCAAGATTTAAATGCTGTTCCTCTTTGGTGGCATTTACGGGTCTACATTAAAAGACCGAATGCTCAAAACCGCAAATACGACAACAGCTACATGTAAATGCCGAACACCTGAAACAGTGAAATACGGAATGCCGAACACATTTCTGCAAACAGCACCATACAGGCAAGTAAAACTTAAACAAACCTCCCAAACACTTTTGCAGGGGGGCAAGCCCCCCTGCACCCCCCACACCCCCCTACTTATATATACACCAACTCCAAGATCGCACTACAGTGGGGAAAAGGATAAATTTCCTCTTCCTCATGATCACCCTTTTGGCCACGGAAATAAGTTTGGTATTCCGTATTTCGATGTTTACGTGTTTCGCCATTTCAGTTGTTCGGCATTTACATGTCGCAGTTGTTGTATTTGCGGTTTTGAACATTTGGTCTTTTAATATAGACCTAGCATTTGTGAGCAGGAGAGGAACAAATAGACGGCCTTCACAGAACTGGTTTGAATGAGTCTACCAAAGATCTTTTGCACGCTTGTGTAATCTTGACAGGAACATTCAAGGGATGTAAAAGAATGGACCATTCAGTTGAAAATGTCTACTGAATTTATTTATTTATTTAACATTTGTTAACCGGGAAAGTCCGACTTCGAATGAGCCAGTTTTTAACAGAGGCCCAGGGAGAAGCGCTCCAGACGCAAGTCTTTGTAATGTGAGAGGAAACCAGAGCACCCAGAGGAAACCCACACGAACGCAGGGAGGACATGCAGACTCCACAGAGAAGGCACCCAAGCAGAGAATCAAACCAGAGAACCTCTTGCTGTGAGGTGACAATGCTACCGCTGCACTACTGTGGCATTCGTGAAGAACTCTCATATGGAATCTGGCCAGAGTAACAACAGAAACAGCTGTTGCCACTGATCCCAGAGATTGCAAGATTAATCAGACCAGAAGAGAAGAACTTTGAACCACTTTTTTGACTTGAGACCTCATTGTCTCTACGAAGGTATAGGGAAGAGAGGCTTTCTGACTGTGTTCAGATGAGCACCTATGAACTCCAAGCTCTGTGTAGGTGTAAGCTGGGATTTGTTGCAACTGACAGTGATCCCCAGATGAGCACACAACTGGAGCTAGTAGTCCCTTGCCTGTAGAAGTCCATGCCTGGTTGGAGCAGTTAGGAAAAAGTCATCTAGATATGGAAACACTCAGAATCCCAACAGTCTCAAGTGAGCTACTACCACTGCCATGCATTTAGTGAACACCCTGGGGGCTGTGGTGAGACCAAGAGGCAGGGCTCTGAACTGGTAATGACCGACTCCCAGCCAGAAGCATAGGTATCTTCTGGAGTACCTGGTCATTTTGATGTGACCGCATACATTCTGAAGATATATCGAGCACATCCAATCATCCTTTTGTAGCAGAGGTAAAAATGGACTGAACCGTGACCATCCAAAAAGCAGTTTGTTCAGTATTCAAAGTTAATTTGCGGAGATCTAGCAATGGTCTCAAGTCCCCAGTCTTTTTTGGCAACGAGAAGAATCCTAGGTGCCAGACCCTTTCTGGTCTGGGGGACCTCTTGGAGGACTCTCTTTCTAGCAGCTTTATTTCTTGAGACGCTGCTTCCCTCTGACGAGGAGGAACATCTGGGATTTTCTTCACATTGGTGGAAGGGGTTAGAAGAAATGGTATGGTATAACCTCTGGATACAATTCTCTGCACTCAAATCTTTTATAATAAATATCCAGCCTCTCTGGTGCAGAAACAAGTGTCCCCCAACTCCTTCCAGAGTGAATCAGTCAACAGCACTGACAGGACTTGTCTGAGAAGGAATCCCTGAAGTCATGGTTCTGCAGGCCACCTCTGCTATGAAGGCACCGTCTTCCATTGGGAGTTCGCCCCTCCATCCCTGGAGGAACTATCTCCATGTGACTCCTGGAAAGGACCCTGGGATTTCCTAAACCCCATTTTTCTACCTTGTGCTGATTCCTAGAGAAAGGTCTTTGAGGGGTTGAAAAATATACAACTACAGCAGACAGGGTCTTTCCCTTTTATTGACATCTGGAGAGTATGCCTTTAACCTTCAGCCTGGCAGACCAGATGGACACTAGTTTAGGTTGTCTGCCCCAGTCGAAAGAATGGACAAGGCTTAGAGCAAAGAACTGGATGACGCAGGGCTGTCTGATCAGAGGAGGGCAGGGATGACTTCTCTTGCCATGGAGGATGCCCTCTTCACAAACTCAAAGGCAGAACACCTAGGGGACACAAACAGTACCAGAGCCAAAATCTCTGGAACCATCAGCTCCTGCAACCCCAAAAGCACTCCACCCAAGGAGGGAGTCGGACCAGAGCTCTCCATTGCCAAGGTCCTGAGGGCAGGAGACTGCTCCAACAGCTTCGGAATCAACTCCAACCTCCCAGATCTGGCACTGATGCTTCAGTTCCAATAGTCTTCCAGCTCGAAAAGGCTTGGTGCCAGCCAGTTTAGGGGGACCATTAGAGTCGAAGTAAAGATAATCTTTGGATCCAGTGAAGACACCCCCTGACATCTTAGATCCAAGCTCCCCAAAACAGAGGGTCAGAAAGGAGAAGGAGATACCAAGGGGGAAGTGGACAAAAGACTGCTCGCAGACCCAGTGTAGGTCGGAGCCAGGAGAACCCCCATCTGAATTTGCGCTCTGAGGAATTTCATCACCCTATCCACATCAACTTCCAAAAGGCTTCTAGAAGACCCGAGAGATGATGTGTTGGACAGATGTCTGGAGTGGCTTCATGGAGATTCCTCCTGGAGAGGAGTATCTCTACATAAAACTGGATCCAAGAGAACATCATCTGGGAATGGTTCTATGGAGACATGGATTTAAAAATGGTCAGATCTGAGACGGACAGATCCAACTTCTTATGCACTTTTGTAGGCAGCTCCACTGAAGGAGTAGACGTTGACACTGAAGAACGGTTAGGAGACCTCTTATGGGAATCCTTTTCTTTTGGCATTGCCTCAGATTTGCCTTTCTCAGGTTTGTTGTAAGGGGTTTGAGCCCCTTTGAGTTTCATCAATCTGTCAAAACCCTGGAACTGAAGCTACAGGAGATCCAACAATCTGCTTCAAGGTGAGTGGGACCTAGGCAGTAAACACTTTCCATGTGGGCATCGGAGATGGAAAGCTTATGCCCACAGCATTTCTTGAATCCTGTAGGCTTGTCAGCCATGATAAAACACCACAATACTACAACAGCAATAAACCACCAAGAAAAAGTATGCAAGTATACAAAGGTTTTTTTTTTTTTTTTTTTTTTTAATACTTTGTCACCTTTCCTTTTCTCTTCTCTAATAGTAGACAAATACTTAAAAGAGTAAAGAAAAAAAATACTAGTAATGGTATTTAAAAATACTTAAAAACAGTAGCTAAAAAGGATCAGAAAACACTTAAATTTAACTCAAAGATTATGGGAGGAATAAAACAGCAAAATACTAAAGTTAGAATTATCAACTAACTCATGGCCAAACAGGTAATGAAAGACTTGAAAAACTCCAACTAAATCGCTCGACTGCAAAGGGATCAATGTCTGATGCGAACGGACGCAAATGACACCTAAGATATGTTAGGTTGTTGAGGCATTATGGGTAAAGGGAGGAGCTTGAGAGTTTTTTGGATCCTGCAATCTGGTAGAAGCAGCAGAGTCAGATCAGAGTCTCCGATCTGAACCTATCAGTTGTGGAACGAATGAAAAGGACAACATCAGAAATTAAGTTAACCTGAAGCAAATGTTGATAAATGTTCCGATTACCCGGGAAACTAGGCCACTACTAGGATGAGACTATCTAAGCATTTAAGGATCTCTTGCCCAATAAGGAGGATCCCAAGAAATGAGAATAAATAATGCCAGTGAATTGGTACCAAAATGGTATAATGCTCTGAAAGACTAAGGAGAGCAGAAATGCAAAGTCAACAAAGTCCAAAGACTACAATAATTCCTTGAAGCTAACTGGAATTTGGAAACAGAGAGACAGTAACCAAGAGATGACAGTCAGACTGTGAACCGGTGTGGCCATCAGACAGTCATCCTAGGAATCACTGAATTGCATAATCGGAAGAATGAATAATCACCAAGAATTAACAGGGTAACTTGGTAAGTAGAACCAATATCTGAAGAACTGTCTGAAAAACAGTCCAGGGATGGGTAAAGGGCAAGGTGTTCGGGGTGTGATCAGGAGATGCCAACAGACTGGTAGTGCAGTACCAGTATTTACTTGTATACTGGCATTTCTAAATGCCAATATGGAAATTAATAATTTAGGTGTGTGATATAAGCTGTAGTAAGCTACTTAATACAGTTCTTAAGAAAGACATGACTTTTTATTTTTGCTATGCCTTTAAAAAACAAGGAGCTCAGAAAGGGACCTGGCTTGCTCCTGAACAGAGAAGTGCTAGCCAGACTGGAGAACTTTAACAGTCAAGGGGCACCAGACTGGAAATGGCACAGAGTTAAACAAGCCAGCTACGTCTCTGTCAATTGTGAAAGATAGTAGCTGAAACTTGACAGGGGCATAAGGCAAAGTAAACCCTGAAAATACCTCTAGGAAGGCTTAGCTGACTGAAAACCAGTGATAAATTTCCCAGGCCAGTCCAAAAGGCTAAATTTGTAAAGGAATAAAGGCCAGAGAATGCCTGGTAGCCTGAATAGGAAGAAATCAGGGGACTAAAGGCAACTATCGAGACAAAGGCTCCTATAATAATAATAATAATAATAATAATAATAATAATAATAATGATAATAACAACAACAGAATACAGACAGACCAGATAAAAACAGAACAAAATGTGTACCCAGTTTCTTTGCCACAAATCCACAACCACACCATTCCCTTTAACACATTTTTCAAACATCTCCCAAACTATATCTACATTCACTGCTACACACACACACACACACACACACACACACACACACACACACACACACACACACACACACACCTTTAAACACTTTAGGCTTAGTAAGTCATCATTCTCTGCCTACCTACACATAAAAAGGCTGGATTTTTCTACACGTATCTGCATTCCATAACTAAGCTGGTCCAAAGTGGGGACATCCACCCCCAACCCTGGTTCAAGCACCAATATTCAGTCAGAACCAACCACAGCCCTTCAAAACGGCAACTCCTCTCCCAAACTACACCTTGGTTCACAACCTCTCTCTCCTAAACACAATTTTTCAAAGCATATGCAACAATATCCATGATCGCCATACAATGCTCTCACACTATAACCCCTACATACTTATAGCTACTGAAACTTGGCTAAAGCCAGAAATAGCTAGTAATGAAATACTCCCTCCCCTGATATAACAATCTGGTTAGACAGACTAACAAAAAGAGGAGGTGGAGTAGCAATAACTTTTAAAAGCACCCTAGAAGAAATCAGACATCCTCGAACTACCCCAAAAGTTTCAAAATATTGAAATTCTCACTACTCAACTCTAGCTTAATAACAGTAAATCAATACGCCTAGTAGGACTATATATTCCCCAGGAAACAATCTAGCCACAGTTGTAAAAGTTCTTCAGTGGCTGCATTACAATACAAAAAAGACCACACAATTCTAGGTGACAAACATTGATTGGAATCAAATAACGAACAGCTCACTTGACCTAAAGTTATTTGGATTCTCACAACTATTAAATGTTACTACCAATACCCACAAAATATCTAGCAAAGAAACCACACTAGATTGGATTCTTTCAAATAAGCACCACAGCATCAATGCCACTGGAACAGTATTAGTGATCATCTACCCACCTACGCTATCAGACAGTGGCTAAACTTTCAGAAGCAAGGAACATACAAACAAGTCCATAATCTGCAGAATTTTAACCCTGAACTCTTTATAATAACTCTAAAGCAATACAACTGGAACTGCCTAAAAACATTACCACTAGATGAAGCCGTTACTTATTTTAATCATATTTCCCTAACCATCCTAAATAAGCAGGTCCCACTCAGAAACAAGGGAGTCAAATCCATTCCATTGGCTAGCAAAGATTACTAAGCAGCTAATATTTAAGAGAGACCAGGCCTGGAAAATGCAACAAAACACGCAATTAACACTACAGGATTACAAAAAACAAATACTTAATGACCAGAAAAAAATATTTTACACACCTACATAGTACCCACAAAAATAATACCAAACTGTTCTGGCGGTCTGTGAAGTCACTGATAAACCTCAAGCAACAGTCTACACCCCAATCCACCACAATCTCTAAATACTCAGATAATACAGCTACTCAGTTCAACACCAACTTTGTAAATTCTATCTTATCACTAACTGAACAAAACTCCATGTCACTCCTCACTATTCCACATAATCCTACCAACAACAAAGTACCCTTTAAACTTGATAGTGTACCCACCTCATCACCTACTACAAATGAAACCAACATTGGCAGCCAACAAATTAGAAGCAGGGTACCTCAAAACAGAAGTAGAAGCAATTGTATTCCCAATCTCCATACTTATTAATATATTCATAAAATAAAACCATGTCTCCAACATCTGGAAAATATCATACATCATACCCCTACATAAATATAGAAATTCTACAGACCAAACTAACTTCTATCCAGTAGCCATCCTCCCACCCCATCCAAGATATAGAAAAATGTATCCACACCCAGATGCTCAAATACCTCTAACTCAACATGGCTTTCAGCCTATTCACAGCACCACTACTGTCCTTTTAAACTTTACAAACACAGTTAATCACCTCTGAAGCAAGGGTAATCTAGTCTCTTCAGTCTTGTTAGACCTATCCAGTGTTTGATACCGTCTCACAGCAGGAACTAGCCTCTCTAGGCCTCAATATATCATCACTAACCTGGTTTCACAGCTACTTATCTAATAGGAAACAAGTTGTGAAACGGCAACAAAACTAGTCTGATTTTCGCACAGTTGCAGTCAGTGTGTCCCTCAGGGCATCAATTCTAGGACCTCTACTTTTCTATATATTAATAATTTCAACTCTGCCACTAAACAAGCTACCCTGGTATAATGTGCAGAAGATACAAGAAAACACCCAAGTATTCCACGGTGGTGCAGCGGTAGCATTGTTACCTCACAGCACGAGGTTCTCCCGTTTGATTCGCGGCTTGGCTTGGGAGTGCCTTCTGTGTGGAGTCTGCATGTCCTCCCCGTGGTTGGGTAGCGTTCGAAAGACATGCGTGCATAAATGGGCGCGCCTTCGTTGAAGGTTGGGTGTGGAGCTGGCACCTTGGCGTTTTGTAAAAATCTACTGCCAATCATTAGCGGACCGGAGTCCCGCTGTGGCGACCCCTTACTGGGAAAAAGCCGAAAGACGAACAACATCAAGAAAACACCCAAAGGGCCTTTCTAGCCATAGACTACTGGCTAGATAGCTCAGATTTGCTCTTAAATGCTTAAAAAAAAAAAACTGATTCTTTTCACTCCTAAAAGCCAAAAACAATCTTTTCATATTCGAACAGCCAACAAAAAGTACAGCCGTGTACACTTACCATAAATGTAGATGTTCGAGTGCATTCACTGTTACAGTCATTACATTTGGGTAATCTGCTGGCAGGTTGCCCTCAGTCGTCGGCCTGATTAACAAAGTCTTGGGTCCTGCGTCGCTTGCTGTCCCTTCTTCCATGACGTCAGGTCATCAGGGGTATAAAACATGCAGCCGACGCCGTTACATCAGTTTTTCTTGCTCCAGATGTCAGGTGCCACCCAAATGGGGAGCAAAATATATATATATATATATATATAAATAAATAAACGAAACACAAAAATATACCTCCAAACAAAAACGAATACACCAAAAAGGATTTTAAGCATAACAAAAGAAAGAAGAGGTATAGTAAAAGAAAAATAGGGGGCTGGAGGGGGGATAACCAGGACTGCAACAGTGAATACAATCGAACATCTACATTTATGGTAAGTGTACACAACTGTACTATGTTATTCGTCTTTCACTGTTGCAGTCATTACATTTGGGTAGATTCCCAAAGCTAAGGTTGGGAGGATGGATTTATACAGCATTAGGACCAGCTATAAGACCCTGCAAAACAGCAGTGGCAAAGCCAGCTCTGGATTTAGAGAAAATTGGTAAGTGATAATACTTGGTGAAAGTATGAACTGAACTCCAGGTAGCAGCTTCTAGAATATCCCTGGTAGGAACACCTCTGAGAAAGGCTGCTGAAGTAGATACAGCCCCAGTGGAATGAGATCTGATCCCCTGGGGGATAGGTTTTCCATGGTGCTTATAACAGAAATGAATACAATGGCTTATCCATTTAGAAATGGCTTGCTTTGAAATAGCCTTCCCCTCTGCCTCTGTAGCAAATGCTACCAGCAGTTGTTCAGATTTTCTTCAAGATTTAGTCCGGTCCAAGTAGAATCTAAGTTGTCTGTATACATCCAATGAATGCAGAATCCGCTCTCCATTGTTCTGTGGATTGGGAAAGGAGGTTGGCAAATGAATGGACTGATTAACAGCCACACTGGATACCACCTTGGGCATAAATGATGGATTGGTCCTGAGTGACACCCTGTCTGCATGAAAGATGATGAAAGGCTCCACTGCCATAAGGGCCAGTAATTCAGATATCCTTCTGGCTGAAGCGATTGCTAAAAGGAAGGCTGTTTTCCAGGAAAGAAATTTTAAGTCTGCAGTTGCAGCTGGCTCGAAAGGAGGTAGAGTGAGTTTCTCCAATACAAAGTTAAGGTCTCAGGCAGGGGTCGGAGCTCTCCTGGGTGGTCTCAAGTTTTTGGCCCCTCTGAGATACTGCTTTAAAAGAGGATGAGAGAAGAGGGGTGGGTCTGTGTTGTAATAAGCTGAAATGGCTGAGGCATGGATTTTTATGGAAGAAAAAGACAGGCCCTTATGAAGCATCTCAGTTAAGTATTGCAAAATCTGAGGTAAATTGGGCACTGCTGTGCTTATCCCTTGAGACTGATTCCAGGCACAGAATATTTTCCATTTGTCAGCATAAGATTTTCTAGTACTAGGTCTTCTCGCCTTCAAAATGACATCCATCACAGGTTTGCTGAGGGATGCTAAGGGTGAATTTAAGCGATTAGCCAAGCTGCAAGATTCAATGTTTGTAGCTGAGGGTGCAGAATTTGGTTCTCCTGCTGAGACCGTAAGGAAGGTGTCTGAGGCAGGTGCCACGGAGAAATGTGTGACACACTGTGCAGGAGTGGGTATCAGTGTTGGCGAGGCCAGTCTGGAGCAATCAAAATCATTTTTGGTTTGTCCTATTTGACTTTTAGTAGAACTTTGGAGAGTAAAGGCAGATGGGGGAAAGGCATACACTGATAGGTTTTTCCAGCTGAAGGACAGAGCATCCACTTTCCAGGCTTTTTTGTGATGAGTTCTTGTGCACAACTTGTCCAACTGGTAGTTCTGGGGCGAGGCAAAAAGATCTATGTCTGGGCTCCCCCATTTGCGTGTCAACATGTTGAAAATCCATGGTTCCAGTTTCCATTCATGAGGGTCCATGAGATTTCTGCTTAGTTCGTCTGCCAGAACATTCTGCTTTCCTGGCAGAAATTGAGCTTGTAGTTGTACTTGGTAGGTCAAGGCAGTGTTCCACAATGCCATGGCTAGTCTGCAGAGGGGGTAGGAATGTGTACCCCCCCTACTTGTTTATGTACCACATAACCGTGGTGTTGTCCGTCTTTATCAGTAATTGTCCTGGATGAAGGTAGTCCTTGAAGGCTGTCAGTGCATTCTGTACAGCTAGCATTTCTTTTTGATTGATATGAAGGTGCATTTGATTTGAGCTCCATTTGCCCTGAATGCACTTCCCTGCCAGATGAGCCTTCCATGCATAGTCTGATGCATCTCTAGTCAGGGTTTGGGCGGCAGGGAGTGGTGTGAATGGCAGTCCCTTGTTTTGGTGGCAGGCCTCTGCCCACCACAGGAACTCTAGGCGCAGGCAAGGTATGATAGAATCATTGTTTCCAGGCTGTGACAATGTTGACTCCATAAACTTTTTAAGTACCACTGAAGTTTCCTCATATGCAGTCTTGCATATGGAATTAGAAGAATGCATGAGGCCATGAACCCCAAGGCTTGCATTATTTGCCTTTCAGATAGCAGGGTTTTTGTGGCCGCCTGTTTGAAGTAAGTCATCAAATGAATTTGCTTTTCTGGCGTAAGGAAAGCCATCTGGGCAGTTGTATTCAAGCTTGCACCAAGGAATATAATTTTTTGAGAGGGTACCAGTTGAGATTTCTTTTCGTTTATGGTGTACCCTAGACAGGTTAGAAGTCTTTTTACAAATACCAGGTGTTTTAGAAGAATGGCCTGGTTTTCTGCCTGAATTAGACAATCATCCAGGTATGGATATATTTGAATATTTCTTTGTCTGCAAAATGCAATTACTGGAGCCAGGCACTTTGTGAAAACCCTGGGCGCAGTAGATAAGCCAAAGGGCAGTGCAGAAAACTGATAATGCATGCAGCCTGCTTTGAAGTATAGAAATCTTCTGCAAGATTCCCTGATTGGGATATGCAGGTAAGCCTCTTTTAAGTCGAAAGTTGCCAACCAGGCATCCTTGCCTAGCATAGGAAGTAACTGGTGAAGAGTCAGCATCTTGAATTTTGGAATGTCCAGAAAGGTGTTTAGAGTAGACTGGTCCAGAATTGGATGCCATGATTTGTCTTTTCTGGGTACCAGGAAAAGTCTGGAATAGAAACCTTGTCCCTTTTCCTCTTCTGGTACAAGCTGAATAGCCCCCATGTTTAGGAGGGAAAGTACTTGTTTCTGAGCCTCTGCCCACTGATTTGGGGGCAGGTCTGGCCACCCGTTTGGAGTTGGCAGCATGTTGAAATGAAATCTGTATCCCTGGGACACTATATTTAAAACCCATTTGTCCTGGGTTATAAGTTGCCAGTTTCTTGAATGAAGAGTCAGTTTTCCCCCCAAAGGGGTGGCTAAGAGGTAAGTGCTTGGTAATTTCAAAAGGAAGTCATTGCGACTGTTTATCATAGGGTGGTGCCTTGTTGTTTCCAGATCTAGAAGTGGAAGCACCCCATTTCTTAGTTCTGAAAGTTCCTTGGGACTGAAACCTGGTGGTTTTGGAATGTCTGGGTTTGGCCATAGTGACTCTGGAAGAAGCTGGAAAGGACCAGTTCTTAGTAGGCCAATGCCTACTAAATCTAGGAGGTTGCACGTGTAAGAAACCCTTCACAGTTTGCATAGATTTAACTTTATCTTCCATCTTTTTTAGAACTTCTTCAGCCTTATTGCCAAATAAACAGTCCTGCTGTAACGGAGTATCCAAAAGTTTTGCTTTAACATGATCAGGCAGAGATTGCTCCTTAAGCCAAGCATGCCTTCTAAGCACAGACCCAGTAACAGCAGCCCTACAAGAGGCCTCTAAGGAATCAAAACCACATTGCAAAGTATGTTTGCCAACTTGTTCAACTGAATGCAATAAATCCTGCAAATCTTTATTCTCCACACAGTCAGAAATCAACATAATTGTCTGTTTAAGCAGTCCCATGATATGCTGTTGATATTTTAGCACATGGAATTGATAGTTTAAAGCCCTGATTGCTAAGGTTGCAGAAGTATAAACCTTTTTACCCCATCTATCCAGCGCCCTGGAGTCTCTATCAGAAGGAGTAGGATTTTTAGCAGAAGAAGCCTTAATGCCCTTGGGCCCCTGAGAAAAGGTTTCAGGGTCCGCAACAGGATTTTTGAAAAGGAATTTGTGGAACTCAGGAACCCTGTAGTACCTGTCTGGTTTGCTAGGGGCTGGAAGCAAGGAATCAGGGGCCATACTGGATTCCGAAAACACATCAACAATATCTAGTACAGGTGGTATAGCAAAGGCCTATGCTGAGGAAGAAGGAAATCCCTAAGCGTCTTTTTGGATTCAGAGAAATCCTGATTTTCCCAGTGGAAATGCTCCCTTAAGGTAAGTCAAGTTTCCCCAAAAGAGAAATCCTGAAGTGAAGAAGCAGAGGGAATGGAATCCTCTGCATCAGAGTCCTCATAAGTAGGTATGGACAAATCCAGATCATTAGAAGAGTCAGAAGAAACAGAGTCCTGTTCAGAAAATTCATAGTCAAATTCAATCCTAGGCCTCTTGTGGGGGTGGGGGTGGGGGTGGGGGGTTAACTACCCCTGATTAAAGTAATTAAGTCTTCAGCCATTTTGATCATTTGTTTTTTAGGCATAGGGGCCTGAACATGTGGCCTGGGTGTCTGTTTTTTAGACAGAGTTTTAGGCCTTAGCACTGAAGTTGGAGTTGGTTTAATATGCAAGTCTGTAGGTCTGAATACACCTTCAGAAGCCGGTGCCTGCTCAGCGGCTCCGGACCCATCCAAGGTAGAGACATCCGCGGGTTCTATATGTGAAGCATCTCGCGGCATACCGGACTCCGAATGGGTCTCAGTAGAGGCCTTCGAATCAGAGGTAGCGAGTATCAGGGGCTGTGAAAGCACCTCTGAGTACCGGCGAACTGGCGAATGGCTTAGGAGAAGCGTCACCGGCAGTTTTGGACCTCAACGGCCTGTCTCTGTCTTTTTCTTTGCGTTTTTTTTGGTATTACGGTAGTCGGATGGCTAACCGACGTAATTTCTGGATAATTAAACAGAGAACCGAAATATTTTGAAGCAAAAATGTACAGACGACGGATAGTGAGCGGATTAAATAAAGCACAAAACCGACAGCAAGGTACGTCGTGGTCAGGGCCTAGGCAAGGAATACAGTACAAATGAAAATCCTTATGAGGTATTTGCTTCCCACAAGTAATAAACTTATTAACTTTTACTGACATCGGTAAGGAGCAAGAAAAAGTTTCCCCAACGGGGTACTTAGTTTTAAGTTGAAGACTTGGTTCTGAAACTCGAAAACGAAAATTTCAGGAGTCTACTTGCAAACTGCTTCTGCTTCGGGCACCGTGCGGCATGAAAGACTGATGTAATGGCGTCGGCTGCATGTTTTATACCCCTGATGACCTGACGTCATGAAGAAGGGACAGCAACCGATGCAGGACCCAAGACTCTGTTAATCAGGCCGACTGAGGGCAACCTGCCATCAGATTACCCAAATGTAATGACTGCAACAGTGAAACACGAACATCAAAAATGGAATGTCACACAGGCAAAACTCATTGGAGTAATGTCCGATGATAATCTGAGATACAACCAACACCTAAATGGAAACTAGGATCCCTCTACATGGCTAGGAAATTCCTCTCTAATGACTCCAGAAAAAACATAGCACAAACATACATACGTCCATCCCTACTCTATGCCTCACACATCTTTACAAATCTTAACTTAGCCATCTAAAACATACTAGATACAGCCTGTAACAAAAGTGCAAACTATGCTACAAATAATCCTCCAAAAAACATCACTGCATAACACTAAAAAGCCTTAATTGGCTAGAACTTAAACACCTTAACTACCATCAACTTATTACAGCCCATAAACTAATGATCTCCCAGAAAAATGCTCAGCTCTAAAAGGAATACTACAACCCTATACCACTAATCGAGCCCTATGATCCAACCTCAAAGCTTTTCTATCCATCACAAAAAACAAACAGCGCAGAAAGACTTACTATACTATACTCTAGGTAACAAAAATCTGGATCCTAATACCCCCTGAAATAAGACAAGTAGACACTGCATGTCTTCAAAACATCATTAAAGAAACACCTGCTAATGAAAGCAGATAACATATACATACTAAATCTAGAGGAATTGATAATAGCTTTTCAATCTTACTCACAAACACTGGCTAATCTACAATGTATGTACTGTACCTGTGTACTATGTATGTATTCTACCTACATTCCAAAGTTCAGCTGTACACCACAAATCTATTACTTACCTTTATTTTTAAAATTAATATTTTTTTGATTGTTCTCTCCACTGTAACTGTTTGTGCTGCATACCACTGTAAAACATGTCTCTTGTAATTTGTGTGTATACTGATTATGTCTAAATAACTAAATGTGTCTGTAATTTTTCTTTGTGGAGCTTTTCTCCCCGGGCCTCTGCTGAAAAAGGGCCTTTTTGGCTCAGACAGCCCCGGTTTACAAATGTAAAATAAATAAATAACTGACTGTACTCACACATCACCCCCCCCACTCAACCTAAACTCCACCTTCAAAGTTACACTCCTTTTACTTAACCTTTCTGTATCCTAATCTTACACGTGTACCTTTATATCTCTGTCACTAAGTAATCTCATGTGTATTCTCCACAAGTGTCACTTACACTGTTCTTCTACAGATTGCCACTGCACCCTCTACATACTCTCTCTCTTCGACAAAGCTTTAATTTCCCAGATAACCTTCCACTACCTCTATTTTCTTTAATGCAGGTCTATACAAGCTTCACATCTCAATCTACCTAATGTTTCGCATAACTACTTCTCTTAAACTCTACCGCTGCTAAAGCGCCTGCTGCCTTCGGTACCCTTCTCTTTACCTCCAACTTACAGCCAATGGATGCATTATTTTATTATTTTACATTTGTTGACCGTGCTAGTATAACTGGATACATGTCCATTTTCAGTAGAGGCCCAGGGAGAAAATCTCCAAGACACATACAAAATACAATATAGAAAGTAGTAGTAGTTAGAACAAATAAATTTTATAGTTAGAACAAAAAAAATTTTTTTTTTTTTATCAAAAAATAGCAAATAGTTAAACATTGTTAGAGAAAATACTAACTACCATACTCCAACTGTGCATAGCAAGAACAGTAAACAGCAAGGATATTTATGAGAGGATGTTACATACATATATTTATGAAATTCATTAGCAGTTTCATGGTAAAAAGAACCTATAAGGGTATGACTATGATGATGTATGGTAGTTATTGGTGAGAAGTAAGAAAGTTAGTCAGTTAAATTATTATGTAATGCATTATCTGTGCAATTTATCTGTAACCAGCTACCTCATGAAAAAATATACTTCCTTAAATTCATAGGCTACTGTTATGTTTTATAATGTGTTCTAGAAATATTCATACAGTTGTGTTTTCATTTACACTCAATGTATTTTACAAAATGTCACTTTTTTTCATCTTTAAATGTACTGCCTAATATGTGGAGCTTTTCTCCCAAGGCCTCTGCTGAAAATGGGATAGACTACAGTTGGAACTTTACGGTACACAAAGAGATATAAATAAATAAACAATATTCTTACACTTAGTACATGCAAATCTGCATTTTCACTCAGTCTTATCATTCCAGATCTTGCACCAACATGTCTAAGAATTTAACTGATCCCAGTTATATCATCCTACAGCATCTGAAACATATGCAAAATAGAAAACTGCTATGTGCAATGCTATGATACATAGTAAAAAAAAATGTCTGCCCTGATCCCAGAGCAATGCTGGTATCATGCCCAAAAAAAGAAGTTATGTACTCACCATAACGTTCCATCCGAGTAGTTATACTTCATTTTCTGCTACCTGTGGGTATTCGGATCCATATCGGATCTGAGCCGGCAACATTTTTCAAGCATCTGCTCCAAGCTCCTCCCCTTACCCATAATCCCTCACATCGAGTTTGCCACTATTCAAACTATTAGCAACTCAATAACAGCACTAACCTATAACAGGTTCGGGGGAAGAAGGGCGGGACGGTTGCAGAAAATGAAGTATAACTACTCCGATGGAACGTTATGGTGAGTACATAACTTCTTTATCTGAAGTAGTTAACTTCATTTATCTGCAACCTGTGGGATAGAGTCCCCAGCTACCAAAACTCCTGGGAGGCCCTCATGGAAGGATATTCCTGAGCACTGCAGAGCGAAAGGATGCTCTCCCTCTAGAGATCAAATCCAACTTATAATGAGAAATAAATATATGCGACCTTGCCCAGGTCGCTGCTGTACAGATATCATCCAGTAAAACCCTAGACCAAAAAGCAGCAGAAGTTGCCATAGATCTGGTAGAATGTGCTTTAACAGGACCAGGCAGGGACAGATCTTTATCCTTATAGACTTGCAGTATACATTGTGTAATCCATCTAGCTAAGGAGACCATGGTTATAATAGCTTTGCTAGAAAAGGACACGAATAACTGGTCAGACTTACAAAATTGTTTAGTCCTATGTAAATAGAAACAAAGCTGTCTATGAATATCTAGCAAATGCAGCTTACATTCATCCTTGTTCTGAAAATTTGCTAAGAAAATAGGCAGATTAATCATCTGGTTAATATTTGATTCAGAAACAACTTTCAGTAAGAAAGAAGGGTTAGTGCGGAGCGAAACCCTGTCTTTATGAAAGATCATACGGCAGACAAAGTTTGGATCTCAGAAACCCTTCTGGCCGAAGTAATGGCCACTAGAAAAGCTGTCTTCCAGGAGAAGAATTTCAGATCTACTGCTGCTGCTGGTTCGAATGGGGGAGCCACAAACACCTGCAGAACTAACTAGGGTAAGGTCCCAAGGAGGGACAGAATCCTTAACCGGGGGACGTAAAAGGAAAGTACCGTTCAAAAAAGCTTTACACAATCTCAAAGAGGCCAGAGCATTCATATTTTTGCAGACATGAAAATTAGATGTGGCTGCCAGTTGTACTTTCACCGTAGAGGAACCAGCCCCTTGTTGGAAAATATTAGACAAAAACTCCAACACTGCAGGAGCCAGGGCCTTAAAGGGATCTAGGTTCCTCTGAGAAGCCCAAATAGAGAAGCGTTTCCATTTGCTGCGATAAACCTTCCTAGTGGAAGCTTTGTGGGATGCCACCAAAATATCCTTTACTGAAGATGACAGACCAGGAGTCTTAGCAATCAAGGAAACTGGAGCAACCAAGCCGTCAGCTTGAGGCTGCCCAGATCGGGCGGACTGATGCCCGAGGGATGAGAGATGAGATCCAGTCAGGGATCCAGAATCCAAGGAGGAGTTAGAACATGAGACCAGAGAAAGGGAACCACACCGGACGAGGCCAGAACAGGGCAATAAGGATCACTTTGCACCCCGGTCGGCAAGCTTTCTGAAGAAACTTTGGAATGAGAGGTAACGGGGGATAAGCATACATTAACCTGGGAGGCCAAGCATGGACGAGAGCGTCTCTGGGGGAG
The DNA here is from genome assembly GCF_019279795.1 of Protopterus annectens. Lineage (NCBI taxonomy): Eukaryota > Metazoa > Chordata > Ceratodontiformes > Protopteridae > Protopterus > Protopterus annectens. Next base: position 470,671,672 of record NC_056726.1, read on the forward strand.
TCCTCTGGTAATGGGATCAGAGCGAAGAACTCGATGCACTTCGCATTGGAAGGAGATGCAAAGAGAATGCAGCAAGGCTGATCCCACTCAAGGAAGATCTCAGCTATTGACCGTTTCAGAGACCACTCGTATGGCATTAGAATAGCCCGACTCAGTCCACTAAAATGTTGGAGCATCCCGGGATGTGCATTGCAATCAGAACCGACTGGTGGAGATCGCCCACTTCCACACTCTCATGGCCTCGCTACAGAGGGTAAGATCTGGTTCCTCCTTGTTTGTTGATGTACCAGACAACAGATATGTGGTCTGACTGAACTGCAATCGTCCCCGGGGTGAGAACAGCATGAAAGGCTTGCAACACTAAAAGCACTGCCCTCATCTCCAGAACAATAATATGCAATCTGGTCTTTTTCTGGAACCACGTGCCTTGGTCCGTCCTCCCCAAACTGTGTCCCCCCACCCGAGCTGGGAGGCGTCCGTGGTCACAGTGGCTTGGGCTGTGGGTGTTATGAAGGGATGACCTGCCAAGCTTTCCAGTGAGTGGAGCCACCAGAGAAGAGAAATCTTGCAAGCTCTGCTGATTCGTATTGGATAGTCCATGAGGAGGTCTAACCAAGACCACTGAACTGTCAGGGTTCCACTGAAGCACCCACATGTGAAGGCGCGCACAGGGAACGATTGAGATTGCTGCAGCCATGGAGCCTAGGGCTCAGAGAACATCGCTTGCCGTTGGCATCCTGGGACCGCGGATCACTGATAGGGTCCAGTACCTACAGGCTCATATGTCGCGAGTGAGAAAACCTTGCAATAGTAGAGATTCTAGCCATACCCCTATAAATTCCAAGGTCTGTGTCGGGTTCAAGCAGGACTTGGAGATGTTGATGTTAATCCCTAGGCTGACTGATCTTGGAGGGCTAGAGAAACAGACTCTGATGGCAGAGTCTTCCCGTCCTTCTCGTTCTGGACCAGGGGGTCACAAACAGTCTTCCCGAACAGGGAGGGACCATCATAGGGAGCATTTGTGAATGACGCCTTGAAGGGGTCTGCGAACTGAAAGTCTGAGCCAAGCGTGTCACCTCATAGCTACTCTGGTCCCAGCCGCCCTAGCCGCTCCTTCCGTGGCATGGGAAAGAAGATGCATGGACGTGTTCGAAACAGATTTCAGAGTTGATATTTTCGCTGAGAACAGCTGCTTGCCTTCTGGCGACAAAGACTCTCGGGGCAGCCCAGTGAATTCCGTGACTAGGTTTCGCTGAAGTCAAATGATGTGTGCCAAATAATTCAGCGCTCGTATAGAAAATGTCACTGAAGAAAAGACTCGCTTCCCAAACCAATCCACCGCCCTAAACTCCTTGTCCAGAGGGTGGACTGAAGAACATTCCTGTGCCAGTTCTCTCTTGGTGGCAGCTGCATCCACCGGGGATCCCTTGTACCAGGCCTGTCTGTGGGAGGAGAAAGGATACTGTCCGGGCGTTTGGTACTGGCTCTATGGTGTTAGGCTCCTTCCATGCCTGCGTGGTAATGAGATCCACTAAGGGATCTGCAAGGGGGATCACCCAGGATGTAGATGGGCTCGTGTCAAAGGCCTCCAGGAATACTGACTCGTCCGTAGAGGGTTTTGGGGCTGACCAACCTCCCCTCTGGAGGAGGATTTCCATGATGTCTCCAAAGGAGACATCCTCGGGAGGTGACCTGGTGGAACCCTCACCTTCATCCAAGTCAGTATCTTCTGTGAGGGACTTGGGGGAGTCCTTGTGCCTCCTCTTACACGAGTGCTTACGGGGACCCTATTCAGTGGGACGCTCTGAAGAGGGCTCGTATGTCACGGGGGTTTCCATGACGGGATCCACATGGGGGTCAACTAGCACGGGCTGTCCCTGGGACAAGCTGATGGGAGTCGTGACCAAATCCATGGGAGCCTGGGTGGAGTCCAAGGAGATGGGCTGGGGTCTCAATCCTTGGGAGAGAACCCTCTCCACCACGTCGAAGGCCAAAGGAGAGCGCACCTCCTTAGCAACAAACAAGACTCTCTCCCCGGCTCCGCCATGAGTATATGGGCCGAGGCCAAGGTAGCCAGGGTTCCGAAGGAACATCTTGGATCCGACAAAGTCAGAGCCGAAGTTACCTCTATTACCTTGGATCTGACTCCCCGTTCTTGGCCCCGAGAGTTGCTCGGATCTGAACAAGTCAGATCCAAGGAACTCAAGGTAATCGCCGGCATCGAAGTTTGAAGAACCGTCGACGTCGAACCCCCAGCTCTGAGGATCCTCGGATCCATAAACCCTGAAACTGCAGGTTGGATCAGGGAAGGAGAGATTGGATGGAAGAAGGGCATACAGGTCCCCTCTCCGGCCGGAGAGAGGCCTGGCAAGACTCCCATTTGGATTTGGGTCCGAATGAACCTCCGCATCCTCCTGTCCATGTCAATCTCTGACAGACGACCGTGAGGAGGTGACCGACTCGGATCTGGCTGGCCTGTTGAGATGACCTCAAAAAAGGCCTCTAGTCTGAGGGCTCAGTCAGCTCTGGGGAGAACCTCTGGGAGTGGAGCAGAGGAGCGGTGGTCCTGATAACTTTAGTAGGCGAGCTGGGAAAGGGCTCCTGCTCTGGAGACCGTTTGCAGTGCCTTTCCCCTCTCTTATCCTTGTCTCTCTTATCTTTGCCTTTTGATTATGTCCCCATCTCAGAAGGCTTAGAGGGAGGTTGAGTCCCAGCCTGGGGGGGGGGGGGGGTCGGCTACTGGAGCCGATGTAGAGGTCGTCGAGTCCAATGCAGAAACTGGTAGCAGGCCCTTAGCTACCAGCTTTGCCTTCCTTTCTTTCAATGCCCTAGGGTTGAACCCTGCACACACACACTACAAGGCAAAGATAGGTGGGGAACACCCAGGCAAATAACACACAGAGTGTAGCCATCAGCCGGTGAAAGCTTGTGGCCACTCTCTGTGCATTTTTTTAAAAGTTGGTTTTGGCTGCTCAGCCATCACCACACACCACTCAGCCAAAACTAAACCAAGTAACACACACACACACCAAGGACAGTTAGGTCTACTCTACCTCACAAACTCTAACTTTTTTAAGCTACTCTTTTTTTTTTTTTTTTTTTTTTGTCAGAAACCGATGAACGATGAAGGGGAGGAAAGGGACGAAAAAAAAATGACTACACTCACACACTAAATATATATCAAAAAGTACCACTTACTACACCCAACCTGGAGCTATAGAGACCACGATGCGTACACGAAGAGGCAAACGAAATCTGAGGGAAGGTAGGAGATGTGAGGGATTATGGTTAAGGGGAGGAGCTTGCAGCTTGGAGCAGAGGCTTGAAAAATGTTGCCAGCTCGGATCTGATAAGGATCCAAATAAGGATCTTTAGCATAGACCAATATATTGATAAAATTAAGGAAGGAAAATGAAAGAAACTGAAAAGGGACAGAATAGCGTACAGTAACAGGTTAGCATACCCTAAACCTCCCCCCTCCCAGAATAACGCTAATTTTACTTCTATGGCTACTCTTCAAAGTAACAACATAGGCCAAAATGAAGAAAGAAATAATATTAATGAAGAAAATGGATTTAGTAACAATAACAACCGATCTTTTTACCAAGAGAATGATAACAACAGTGCTGAACAGGTATCCCATGTTGGGACCCCACAGCGCTCCTCAAATTTTCGGACAGGAGCCTCTCATTACAATTTACGGAAAACCACTTATTACAGCCCCAACTATCGGAACAGGAACAACACCAACAACCGAGGGAGGAGGGGGAGGTAAGCCTGGATACTTCAAACCATTTGACTATTTTATACAATTCATCTAAAGACTTTAAAATTTTCAATTTTTCTTCAGTTTATGTTACACCAAATATTATTGAATTATTAGCCCGAGGTCATTCATTTGTTCCTACCTGTCAGGCTAATTCAGTCACAACTATTGTCGATTTTAAGTTGTTTTTGAGGAAATTAAATTTGTGCATGTATTTTAGTAATAAAAATCCAGCTGACAACAAGTTTCATATAGCAAGTACATTTATTCCACCGACACATCCAGTTTTGGCAGCCTTTGAATTAATGTGCGAAAACGACTTTAGGAATATGCTTTACTTAAACAAACAGTTTAATGTACAACCTAATATTTCCAAAGAGGACAGATTGTCTCTCACATTATTAAAAAATACTGCTATTCGGTTTATTCAACCTGACAAGGGTGGCGGTTTGGTTACAATGACACAATCACAATATATTGAGAAAATGGAATCTCTCCTCGACAGTACTGCTCATCAATTATCTTCCAAGAACGAAGTGCATCAAGCGTATAAAATCTACATTTAACAACTTCTTTATAGAGGGAAGGATTGACTTGACTACATTTAATTATTTGAACATGCTTGCACCCAAGATTCCTATTCTTTTCGGCATCCCCAAGATTCATAAGTCCCTAATTAACCCCCCTATTCGACCACTAGTAGATGGACGTAACAGTATGACTTATCCATGTGCCAAAATTATTGATTCAATTTTGAAAAAATATGTACTGAAAGAAAAAAACATATGTAAGGATTCGTGGTCGTTTTTATACAATATCAACAACGTCGAGTATAATGATTTATTTAATTTTTTAACAGTCGACGTTAAAGATTTATATACATGTATACCACACACAGAAGGTCTTGAATATGTTAACTATATGTTGAGAAAGCACCAGGCACCTTGCGGTAGAATTAGTTGAACAAATGCTTGATTTAGTGTTGTCCTACAATTTTTTTACCTTCAATAACAATATTTATTTACAAAAAATAGGCATGGCCATGGGTTCACCTTGCGGCGCTAGTTTCGCCAATCTAGTCATGGCCTATTGGGAACAGGATATAACAAGTAGAAATCATGACCTTACGAATAAGATCAGGTACTATACACGTTTTTTAGATGATATTTTTATTCTAATCGAAGGGAATGAAGATACAGCACATGAATTAGTATCATTTTTTAATTCTAGTTCTAACTTTTACATCTAACTTTAATAGAGACAGGATTAGTTATTTAGATGTAGATTTAAGGAAGGATCTTAAAAACAAAGTTTACTATGCTAACATACACAGGAAAGATACCTATTCTAACACTTTATTACACTATTCAAGCTGCCATCCCCCTTATCAGAAAAAGTCTGTTGTAAAAGGTCAATTCGTACGGGCGGCCCGAATGGCATCAAGGAACGATGACTTTCATGATGAATGTAGACTTTTGTGTTCTATGTTTACCATGAGAGGTTATCCTAAACACCTTATTGATGAAGTTATGTCTGAGGTTGGATCAAAAAGAGAAGCAGGTACCTATATGCTGATTCTTAATGCTTTGAATCAAGTACCCGTTCCTGTAAGTACTAGTGAACCCATGTATATTAATGTTTCTTTTATTACTCCCTATAGCTTAGACAGTAACTTTATTTCTCTCATCATTAATAAAAATTGGAACATCATATCTAACAATGGTGTTCTGAGTAAAAAATTACCACCTAAGCCAAAGATTGTCTGGAAAAAAGGGAGAAACTTGAAACAGATATTAAAAAACAATGTGTCACTAGGAACACAGAGAGTGGGTATGTAACAGTGCAATATGTGTAATTATTGTGCACATATGATTACAGAGAACCAAAAAAACGAGCCTCACCAACCAGTTCAATTGCACCAATCCAAGCGCCTGTACTCGGGCAGAACGTACAGTAGTTAAACAACGTGAAAATCTCGGCTACAAGAACGCAAAGCAACAGTTTTGCTCAAAGACACTGTTTTAATATATAAAATCAAATTACATCCAAGTGGTTAAGCGCTTTCATCTGTCGCAGACAGATTTCATCAGAACCAAGCTGTCAGTCTCAATCTCTGACGTTTATAGTTAAATTTTGGCGCCTTTTTTAAAAAACTTTTTATAAAACCTTTTAATACAAAACACTTCATATATAAAATTGTTCATGAATGCTTCTCAACTGAATAAGTAACTACATTCCAATACTGACCAATTTCATGACTGTATTTAAAACATTAAAAACCTTATAAATATATGTATATAAACTAATAAATATGAAAAATAAAAAAATAATACATAATACAATTCTTCAATGCATTTCATAACTACTGTATAGTTACTTAGGCTATATACTCTTAAGCAAGTCTGATGGTTCAACAACTTAAACACAATGTGTGTATACATATATGTGACAATTTTACTAACAACTGGGTGATGTCTAACACTTAATTCACAATACTGGCTATACTTATTATTCCTTAACACCTGATTGGAACTCTTTATCTAATATATATTTTTTAATATATGTATTTATTCTTTATTTTTATATATATTTTTATTTCTGATGAATTGTTGCAAAGGATTCCTAAGAATTCCCCAACAATAAGAAGGGTTTCAAACTAATATATTTTATTTTTGTATTAAAAGGTTTTATAAAAAGTTTTTAAAAAAGGCGCCAAAATTTAACTATAAACGTCAGAGATTGAGACTGACAGCTTGGTTCTGATGAAATCTGTCTGCGACAGATGAAAGTGCTTAACCACTTGGATGTAATTTGATTTTATATATTAAAACAGTGTCTTTGAGCAAAACTGTTGCTTTGCGTTCTTGTAGCCGAGATTTTCACGTTGTTTAACTACTGTACGTTCTGCCCGAGTACAGGCGCTTGGATTGGTGCAATTGAACACATATGATTACAGGGCAGACATTCACAGTAAGGAACATTACATATGACCTCAAATATAAATTGAACTGCTTGTCAACTAAAGTAATTTACTTGGCACAGTGCCAGGCTTGTCCTTCATTTCATTTAGGAAAAACTGACAGGAAACTACGAGAACGGGTCTACGAACACCTATATGCAATTAAGAAAAAGAAAACAGAGAATGCACTTGCTAAACATATTATTGACAACCCTAGCCATAATTTCAACTTTAAAGCAATTGATACCATTACACCTGACAGCCGTGAAGGACCCTTTGAAGTCCTGTTGGAAGTACTAGAACTTTTTTGGCAGATTAGGTGCCATGCCAATGCCCCCCCCAGGCCTTAATGAGACTATCACATTATATCCGTTACTGAAATTGAGAAGCCTACGACATTGATGTATATCATTGTTATGTTATATACTCTTGTGGGGGGGGGGGGGTTTGCTTGCTTTGTTTTCAAAGTGAATTTCTGTACACTACCACGCACTTATGGAGTAATTTGTCCTTAGTAACCTTGCATTTTACCCTTATATAGGTTTACTAGTTGCTGTTTGATTTTAAATTTATTGTTTACATGTTAACATATATATTTTTACCATATTTCTTTTACAATTACAATACACATGCTTTCTACATGACCTGGCTACATTAATTGCACTATTTAATAGTTCTTTGTTCAGGTGTCACTGTATATCCTGAACATATATTTATGACTTTTGTTAGACTTTGTAGTTAGGTATGTGTTTTAGGTGGGATTCTGACCAGACTATTGTAGCTCTAATGTGACTTTGTACCATCTTTCAATAGCAATTTCCCACAACAACGTGCTTTCTTTTTTGTAACCACTTGATTCTTTGATGTGATTTATTTATATATGTATTCAGTGCTCAAGTTGAGTAACTTTTGTACATACTGTTTTTTTTGTTGCTGCTCATTCCTTAGTCTGAAACATGTAGTAATATATAGATGGGATTTGTATTACCATATATATCTTATATATTTTTATATTTGTTTTATATTTAGTATTTATTTAGATACTGTAATAATGACATCTTAGCGTTGCTTTTAATCTTTTTAATGGTTCTGAAGTTTTGTTGATTTTGTTTTAAATTCATTCATAGATTCACCTTATTAGTTGTTAGGACACTATACCTTTAACTAATTGAAGTACAGAACTGTAACCTAGCAACGGCACCTTTTTGGCGCCAAAATCAGTATTTAAACCTTGTTTTTTGTCAGAATCTGTTTGTCTGAAGAAGTCCCACTATTAGTGGGACGAAAAGCGCTTCACAGTATTGGTTCAATAAAGCTTTTGGAGAAATCTTTTTTACTACTTGATTCATATGGATATTTTGTTGCATAGGACCTCTTTGTGGACATTTATTTAGCATCTAACATAACTAATTTTATCCTGGATTCTGTCTACAGCAGCCATTTGAGTGTGGAGAATTTACAAGTGTGGACTATACAAGAATTCATAGGTTCATAGGTTGGTACTAGGCTATCAGCCCTAGGGCCTATACAAGCCTAGCCATAACAATTCCCTGGCTATTTCTTCCCACATTATTTACTTTCCTGGACCCCTGTCTAGCAGGGCGACTGACGTGATCCCTGGGGTGAATTTCCTTTCTCCCATCCAATCGTCAAGGTTCCTCTTGAAGAGGTCCAAAGAGGCCCTCTGCTTGACATGTATGGGCAATCTATTCCAGAGTCTGGGGAGTCTCTGGGTCAGGAACCTATCCCTCCAGCATGTTTTGTTTATTGTGATGACAAGGTTTAGATCCCTGGAGCGTGTAGCTCTGAGGGATTGGGATTTCTTTAAGTGTAGCATGTCCAACAGCTCTGGGTTTGACATGGCCTTGTAAGTTAAGCAGAGATCGCCTCTGAGTAGACTATATGCGACAGAGTATAGCTGGAGTTTTTTAAGGCGGTCAGCGTAGGGCATCTGCTTTAGGCTTGTGATTCTTTTAGTGAGGTATTTCTGAGAACTTTCCAGTTGTTGCAGATGTCTTGAGAGGTACATACCAAATGGGGTGTTGTATTATATAATGGGTCTAATGAGGGATGAGTACAGTGGGACAATGACCTCCTTTTTTCTGGATGAAAAGCCCTTTGTGATGAGCTGTGCCACATAGAAGGATTTCCTGACTGTTGTGGCGATGTGGTTATCGAAGGTGAGACCACTGTCCACCTGTGTCCCTAAGTCTCTTATCACACTTTCTGTGTTTAGTGTACTGCCACCTATATGGTAATTCATGGATACATGTTTTTTCCCAAAGGGGATAACAATACATTTCTTGGCATTGAGCTTGAGCCCATGGCTCTGGCACCAAGCATCTGTTTCTGTAAGGCCCTTTTGTACAGTATCCACATCATTTGGGGATTCAATAATGGCTCCCAGTTTGCAGTCATTTGCAAACTTTGTTAGCCAGAGTCCCTTAGTGTTGACCTGTACTTCAGAGAAGTAGATGCCAAACAAGAGCGGCCCCAGGACTGAACCCTGAGGTACTCCACTTGTCACTTGTCTGGAGCTGGATTTGGAGTCGGCTACTTTTACAGTGTGGGTTCTATCAGTAAGCCATTTAGCAACCCATTGGGTGACATAGGGTTTAATGCCCAACTTAGTAAGTTTATCTGTACTTGTGGCGTTCACAAGTACAGGGTAATTTTGTCTTCTGGTTTTTGTTTTCTCAAGGATCCAAATACCCACAGGTTGCAGATAAATGAAGTTAACTACTTCAGATCAGTCAGTTCTGACTAGAAGACTATTCTCAGAACCAAAACACTAGACTCCAGGAAACACCTCAATATCAAAACATCTTTGGTACAGACACAAATTCAGTACCAAATAATGGTCAGCCCTGAAGGCGACTGGGGCCAAAACTGACCCACTCGTCTACGAAAGGAGTTGGCATAGAACAGGCAGGTCAGTGCAGAAAGGTTGCAATGCCAAACAGCTGGCTCCAAGGAAGAGTTGAGATATAGGCCTCCTGATGCAGGTTTACTCAACGTCCGTATGTCACCTTTATGCCCTACATCTTATGTGAGAGCATATATGAGAAGTACAACACCTATAAGATTTAGAGGCTTTGGTATACTGTCAGACACTGAGCTATACTTGGCAGGAGATCCAGTATGCAAAGAATACTGCAACAGTGATAAGGAAGGACATCATAATACTCTTTAAGAAGACAACCACCACTATCTAGTTAAAATAAAAAGTACAACACAATAAGACTTCACTTTACTGAAGAAAAAAATGAAAGTCAAAGGAAGAAAACTTCCACATAATACAGATTCTACAGAAGTAGCAGCGAAGAGTACATAGCTAAATGTAATTTTAGCTACTTAGGGTGTTCTTAGCGTCTCTGCAATGTTGCAAAAAAAAAAAATGTCACTCACTACAGAACTGCATCAGAAAGTCAATTTTTCAAATTTCAAATCTGTGACTCACCTTGTACTGCCGCACAAATGGGGGTGAGAAGTGAAATGTAGCACTAATCATCAACTGCTTTAAAAGCTGTTACACTCCACCTGCTGCCAAATAACTTGCTAGGCTATTTCATATGGGTAGGGAAAACTATTTATTATGACGGATCAGGTCTCTAATCACTGCCTTTTACATGTTCTCAAAATTGATATCAGAATTTATTTTTTAAGCACATTATCAGAGACCCAATCATAACCCTCTGTCACTAGCCTTAGTAAGCAGGTATACATCAACTACTTTAGATTATGTTAAAATACATTGACATCTGCTTACAAAGTTCTGTCTGAAAAAGTGCAGAATGATCTCCAAGAATGATCTGCCATTTTATTTTTTTAACCAGAGTGGTACATCCCTCATGGTACTTTTGTGGCACTATGCCCATACAATACTCCAGTAACTACTTGTGCAATGTCTGTTACACAAGTAAGGGAGGTTCCTACTCTGCATTCCAGTACATTTATGAAGAATGAATTCAGAAACTTTTTTTTTTCTTTTTTTAACATGGAACAATATAAAAGTGAAATTTCAAGTTGACAGAGCTTTGATTATTTCAGTAAAACAGTTAAAAAGACCTTAACTAGTGCACACTGATTAAAAATGTTAATTTTGGTCAGATTTAAAAAAACACAAACCAGAGTGAAAGATCATTAATCCCAAACTAGCAATTTTGGGGTGCAATGGAGCAACTGATTACTTTCACACATAGCTGTTAAAATCAGCAGCTGCTAAATGGTGGGTGCTGATTACTACCTCTTACAAATCACACAGAAATTACAGTGGAGCAGAAAGCCCTTGAAATGTAATGAAAGTCTTCTGAGCAAATACGTAAGCAAGATACGTTTTCAATTAAGTAATCATGAAAAGCTTCTTTTTTTATTCAAGGTTATTCTTTTGTTACATCAAGCTCACAAAAACCTAGACATCCAAATTAAGAAAAGTAAAAAAAAAAAAAAAAAAAAAAAAAAGACAGGTCAGCAAAACATTAACAATAAAAAGGTAAATTCCTAATTGGAATTACATTTGTGAACATACTGCATTCTACCCTTATTCAGACTACACAATCCTTTCTTATCCAGCTCGACAGCCTGGTTGTCATCACGGTAGACAGCACCATGTACAGAAGCACTCCCACTAAAGCGAAGCTGAAGTGTGCTCACCTCACTGCTTTACATATACAATGAGACTGACATGAAGCAGACCACAACCAAATTGTAAATCCCTGAATGTAACACCTTTGCAGAGAATACAGAATATCTGTGGTGAATCTAACAAATTAAGGATAGTTTTACTAATGTTTACTAATACTTTCACCAAGTGCACGTTTTAATTTTTCAATGTGTGACTCTGCAATGTAAGTAATCACCTACTTGTTAAATGCAGTACTTACTGGTCTTGCAGTTCTAACCTGTCGTTTTACAGCTTGCAAATACCAACTTGAAGAACATTAACCATGCAACTATACCACTCTGTACCACAGAAAAGAGCATGCAGAAAAAATGATTTTGTTGAATGTAAACAGCTTTTACTGCTGTTGTGTACCATGTTGGAAATATTTCACACCATGAGACTGGACTTAAACATTCAAGATGCAGAGTCAGCTGCTTACCATTCATAAATCTGGCTACAGCTTAGCTGTCCAGAAATCTGGAGTAGTGAAAAGTTTTATGTGCACTCCTGAAAACAGACAGAAGCACATTCCCAAAAAACAATGGCGCCTTAAGGCATCATTCCAAGAATACCATGAGTTTTGGTATATGCTCTTATAGACTAACAGGCCCCTAGGTGTGCCTCACTAGGACTGGCTGACTCTTTAAAATCTACTCTCAAAACCAGATTGGAGTTTAAGGTTAAGTTACCAACTCCAAGTCTAGCACCTGGCAACTTTCAGAAGCTGTGAGGTCATCTGCCTAAGACTAAATGAAGACTGTCGTCAGACTGGTAGAAATTTTACTTCACTAGAGAAAGACTAAATGAAACTCTCATGCTCTCCATGGACTATCCTCAGTTTCAAGTTCCTTTCTATGCACCTGGAGGGGGACTCTTACACTAAGAGGGGGTCCCAACTACAGCATATTATCTTATTTTGATATCTTTGTGATATGTAGTTTGTCACATAGCAAAAGCTACTGCAGCAGTTTTGTTTAGCTAGAGTGTCAAAAAGGGTAAGAGAAAAAAGAATCAGAAATAATAGTATTGCTGCTTTCCCTTTTAACGTTAAACACACACCTACTTTTACTCAACAGAAGACAATCTTCACAATATGGATAACTGTCAAGCACTGGATTTCATGACTTCAATAATGCATCATGATTCTCCATACTTTTGAGCTTCATTAAGACATGGCACAGTTACTCCTCAAGTGTTTTTCAACCACCGGTCTGCAGACCAGGTCCAGTCTGAATTTCTTGCTGGTCCATGAAAGACCAGGGCCCACTGGCTGGGAGAGGGGACCGCTGGCCGGGAGACTTTTTTTTTTTTTAAAAGGGCATTTTTCTAACAGATGTGTGCGACCAGTTTTTGTCTTCTGCCCTGATGTGTACATCTGCCTTCCATGCATGAGGAAATTTGAATGCCAGAAGACGTTTGAAATGCAGACAATGAATGAACAAGTGAGAGGTAGGTGTGTGCGTGTGTGTGTGTGTGTAAAAAGGAGGAGGGAAGTGTCTCTCAACTGTTCAGATTTCTGCCTCATATTTTAATCTGTTCCTCATACAATCTGTCTTTTTGGGTTTAGTGTGGCAAATCCATGAGGACAGACTTCACTAAATAATGACAGACATTTGAGCTTCAGACTTCATATCCTTCAGAAAAATCATGATAACACAATACTTTTTATTCTAGCAACTTTATAAGTTTGTGAGAGCAATATTAAGTTTGTCCCCATCATTATTTTTGGCTTTGCCCAGATTTTTTGCGCTAAAAGGTTGAGAGGTGTGTGTGTGTGTGTGTGTGTGTGTGTGTGTGTGTGTGTCTGTGAGAGAGAGAGAGAGAGAGAGAGACAGAGGTAGGTAGGTAGTTGAATACCTCTCAAGTGTTCCTGATTTTCAAAGACATCCCTGATTTTGACTGAAATTTTAGCTCTGTCCCTGTTAATCCCACCTAAAAGTGGTGACTTTTGGAGAGAAGGTGATGAGTTACACTTAATGACAATTAGAGTTACAGACTTCTTTTACTTTGATAAAATAGAGCATGAGTGAATATTAAAATTTTCTAATGTCTCAAGCTAACACAAACATATGAAAAGTGTCCCTGATTATTTCTGGATTTGTTCCCCACTCTGTTGGAATTTGTCCCTTTTTTGTTGAGAGCTATGGGTGTGTGTGTGTGTGTGTGTGTAAGAGGTAAATGCCAATACTAAACTACCAACCAATCCAATCAGTCGATCACACCCACTAACATACTGCGCCTGGGCACCTGCCCCCTTTGCCCCATTCCAGCTATACTTGTGCATTTTTGTACGTCTTCTAGCTTTCATCGCTCTCCCACAGTGCACTTAAAACTAATTCCATACTGAAACAATTGGTGTCCCTGCATCCAAAGCAAGTATAGATGTATCCGGGCCAAAAAAACATGAGTACAGTCAAATAACTAATTATTGACAGAAAAGGTGAGAAATTCCACAAACTCTCAAATTCTTATATTATCCACAAATACAACAGTATCATTTAAATATGTACTTACCGAAGCAAAAGATCTGGAAGAGCAGGTACATCCTCACTAAACAAGACTAAGCTACCAAAGTAGGAAGGCATTATACGTTCATAAGTGGATACTAGGGTAATGACCGGCTTTTATAAGCCTGGCCATGCAACTCAAATGTGTCCCACAAGTTATGTTTTAGATGTTTATACAAGGGTGATTGGTTACGACGTGATTTACTGACTGCTTCTGTCCATTAGAGATGTGGGTGCCATACCAGGGGTGAATTTTTGATTTCTCATCTAATGGTCCAAGTTGCCCTTAAATAGGGTTAGGGAAGAACTTTGTTTCACATGGATGGGGAGCCTGTTCCAGAGAAAGGGAATTCTATTAGATACATATTTGTCTCTCTAACATGTCCTTTTTATGTTGAAAGCAAAATTTAGGTCTTTAGATCTAGTAGTTCTGATGCGGTTTGTTTTGAGATGTGCAAAAGGCTCATCAGAGCAGGGTCCAGGAATGCCTTGTATGCCAGGCGCAGATCACCTCTCAGTAGTCTGTAGGAGACAGAGTATAGAGGTAGGGCTTTGAGGCTATCCACGTAAGATATTGTGATTATGACCTGTATTCTTACTGTAAGGAACCTTTGTGGACACTCTAGTTGCTACATGTGTCTGGTTAGGTACATACCTAAGGGGACATTATACTCTATGACGGGTCTGACGAGGGCAGAGTCTAGTGGTACAATGACTTTCCTGGAACTAGTTGCCATGCACTTATAAGATGAGCAACATAGAATGATTTCTTTACTACCTTGGATACATGTTGGTTGAAGGTCTGGTTACTGTCAACATGCGTTCCCAGATGCTTGAACAGTGGGTCAACTCTTAGGGGTGTTCTACTGATTATGTAGTTTCCTGAGGTAGCCAACTTCCCTAAAGGTACTATAACGCATTTCTTTGCATTGAGTTTTACGCCATTGCTTTGGCACCAGTCATTTGCCTGTGTTAGAACATCTTGTAAGATGTTGGTGTTTTTGCAAGATTTCTATGACAACTCCTAGTTTGGCATCTACTTTTCAGAAGTTAATGCCAAGGCCTCTCACTGACCAAGTTTACAGATGACTGCAAAGAGGAGCAGGCCCAGTAGAAAGCCTTGAGGGGCTCCACTGGAGACTGGCCTTTTTGAGGAGGAGGTCACTCCAATTCTAACACACCAGTGACTCACAAACACAGCCCATAAGCCACAAAGTACAGTTTTGTACCTACCATAAATGTAGATGTTCGAGTGCTAATACAGCTGCAGTCATAACAGATGAGTTTTCCTGCCGTCAGGTGGGTCCTCGGTCGGCCGAATTCCAAAGTCTAGGTCCGGCGTCGGATGTCGTCGCTTCTTCCCTGACGTCAGTGCGACAGGGGTATAAAGGAACCAGCCGAAGCCATTTTCTTCAGTTTTTCTTGCCCCAGATGTCAGGTGCCCCCAGAAGGAAGGCAATATATAAATTTATGTAATAATGTAATGCAGTATAATCAAAAAACAGTAGTTGCAAGCAAATACACCATAAAAGAATACCCCAATCAGGTTGTATGAGGAAGTGTTAGCCATTAGGCCTGTCCCAGAGGGGAAGGAGGGATTGAAACCTGGACTGCAGCTGTATTAGCACTCGAACATCTACATTTATGGTAGGTACAAAACTGTACTATGTTCATCGTGCATTCAGCTGCAGTCATAACAGATGGGTAGAATACCAAAGCTGAAAAAAGGGGGGTAGGCACTAGGTGGAACTAGGAGGAGCCAGGATGCCCTGCAAGACTGCAGTGGCAAAGACTGCTCTAGATTTGGAGTATAATGGTAGGTGATAGTGCTTGGAGAAAGTATGTACAGAACTTCAAGTGGCAGCTTCCAAAATATCTTTGGTAGGAACCCCCCTGAGGAAAGCTGCAGAGGTAGCTGTGGCCCTTGTGGAGCGAGACCTGATGCCTGCAGGTACAGTTTTACCATGAAAAGAGTAACAAAAGCGTATGCAGCGGGCTATCCATTTTGAGATTGTCTGTTTGGAAATAGGCCTCCCTTGAGCTCCTGTAGCATAGGACACAAAGAGTTGCTCTGATTTTCTGAAAGGCTTTGTTCTTTCCAAATAATAACGTAGCTGTCTGTGAATGTCCAAGGAATGTAGTAGTCTCTCCCCTTTGTTTTGAAGATTGGGGTAAAAGGTAGGTAAGTGGATAGCCTGATTCAAGGCTACCCTAGATACTACCTTTGGCATAAAGGAAGGATTGGTTCGTAAGGAAACTCTGTCCTGATGGAAAATGATGAAAGGCTGCACAGCCATGCGAGCTGAGGTGATAGCCAGCAGGAAGGCTGTTTTCCAGGACAAATATTGCAGTTCTGTTGAGGCAGCTGGCTCAAAGGGAGGCAAAGTCAGTTTTTCTAGAATGAAATTGAGGTCCCAAGCAGGTACTGGTTGTTTCCTTGGGGTTTTTATATTCTTAGCCCCTCTGAGGAACTGTCTTAAGAGGGGGTGAGAGAATAAAGGAGGATCAGTGTTGTATTCTGCAGAAATGGCCGAGGCATGGATTTTGATGGAGGAGAATGAAAGTCCACTGCTTAGCATCTCAGCTAGGTACTGTAATATTTGAGGTAAATTCAGTATTCCAGGGTTCTGGCCCTTTTTCTCATTCCAAGCACAAAACCGTTTCCATTTTGCGGAGTAAGTTTTTGTAGTAGAAGGTCTTCTGGCCTCCAAAAGGACATCCTGCACCTCCTTGGAGAGTAGGGTCTGTTGTGATTTTAAGGAATCTTCCATGCGGCTAGATTGAGTGTTTTCAGCTGACTGTGAAGAGTTTTGAAGTTGTGCTGAGTCAGTAGAAGAGGCATTAGAGGCAGGATCCATGGTGGGGAATGCGTCAAGCTCCTCCGGAGTGGGTACCAGTGCTGTCTTGGCCAGTCTGGAACAATGAGAATTATCTTTGGTCTGTCTGCTCTGGTTTTTAATAGAACTTTGGGCAGCAGAGGAAGAGGTGGAAAGGCATAAACTGTCATTGTTGTCCAACTGAAAGAGAGTGTGTCCACTTTCTAGGCCTGTGGATGAAAGGTCCTTGAGCAGAATTTTGCCAATTGGTGATTTCTGTGGGAGGCAAAGGGATCTATGTCTGGCCTTCCCCATGCTTGAATTATCTTTGAAAACACTTGAGGATGCAACTTCCATTCGTGTGGATCTGTCATATTTCTGCTTAGGTTGTCTGCCAGCGTGTTTTCCTTGCCTGGCAGGAACTGTGCTTGAAGCTCGATTTGCAATTCCAGAGCCATGTTCCAAAGAGACATAGCTAGCCTGGATAGGGGGTATGAATGGGTTCCTCCTTGTTTGTTTATGTACCACATTACTGTGGTGTTGTCTGTCCTTAACAATAGCTGGCCTGGATGCAGCAGGTCTTTGAAAGCTATAATAGCATTTATTACTGCTAGCATTTCCTTTTGATTGATGTGTAGGTGTTTTTCTTTTTGGCACCATTTGCCCTGAATGCACCGATCTGTCATGTGCGCCCCCCCAGGCGTAATCCGAGGCGTCTGTTGTGATGACTTGATTTGCTTGAGGCTTGCAGAATGGGAGACCTGTGTTTCTTCGGCATGCTTGAGCCCACCACAGAAATTCCTTTTGAAGACATGGAATCAGTGGTATTATTGTTTCCAAACTGTGGCTGTGTTGAGACCATAGGTTTTTTAGGTACCATTGAAGTTTCCTCATATGCAACTTTGCACATGGGATTAGTAGGATGCAAGATGCCATGAATCCCAGAGCCTGCAGGATTTTCCTTGCAGTCAGCCTAGTGAAAGTTGCCAGTTTTCTGAAGTATTGAGTTAGTTGCCCTTGTTTCTCTGGCGTGAGGTAGGCCATCTGGGTGTTTGTATCCAAGGTGGCACCCAGGAAAATTATTGTTTGAGAGGATATTAGCCTTGATTTCTTTTTGTTGACTGTGTATCCCAGAGAATTCAACAACATTATTACAAACGCCATATGTTTCAGAAGTATGTGCTTACTGTCCGCTTGGATCAGGCAGTCGTCCAAATATGGGTATATTCGTATCCCTTGAAGTCTGCAGTAGGCAATTATTGATGCCAGGCATTTCGTGAACACTCTGGGTGCAGTAGATAAACCAAAGGGCAATGCAGAGAATTGATAATGTGTTGAACCTGCAAGAAATCTGAGGTATCTCCTGCAATCTTGTCTGTTTGGGACATGCAGGTATGCCTCCTTGAGGTCCAATGTTACCAGCCAAGACTCCTTGCCCAGCATGGGAAGAAGCTGCTGTAATGTGAGCATCTTGAATTTTGGCAAGAGTAAAAATGTGTTTAGGATGGATAGGTCCAAAATAGGTCTCCAATCTTTGCCCTATAATAGTCTGGAATAAAAACCTTGACCCTGTTCTTGTGCAGGTACCTCTTGAATAGCTTTCATGTCCATGAGATCTGAAATTTGTTTTTCTGCCTCTGCCCTTTGATTGTGTGGCAGGTTTGGCATGCCTCTCATTTTTGGAACGGTGTGAAAGTGGAATCTGTAGCCTCTGTCTATAATGTCCAGGATCCATTTGTCTTTTGTGACAATATGCCAATTTTTCAAAAATAATGCCAGTTTTCCGACTAAAGGTGCTGCCATTTGAGCCTTGCTTGGCATGCAAAGGGGAAAGTCATTGGTTCTGCTTTCTGAATGGCTGTGAATTATCCTCACCACCTCTTTGTGTAGGTGCTTGCCATTGTCTGCCTCTAAACGATCCTTGAGATTGCCCTCTACCCCTCGGGCACCTGTATCTACCTCTTTGGGGTCTGTCCGTGGCTGGAAAGGACCAATTTTTTGAAGGCCAATTTCTACTGAAACGTGGAGGTTGTACCTGTAGGAAATTTTTCACTGTTTGCATTGATTTTGCATTTTCTTCCATTTTCTTTAATACCTCCTCAGCTTTAACACCAAACAATACATCTTTTTGCAGAGGTGCATCAAGTAATTTAGCTTTAACATGATCTGGTAAGGTTTGCTCTTTGAGCCAAGAATGTCTGCGTATGACTGATCCTGTAACAGCAGCTCTACATGAGGCCTCTAAAGCATCGAAACCACATTGCAAGGTATGTTTACCCACTTGTTCTGCACTATGTAACAAATCCTGCAACTCCTTCAGGTCTGGTTGTTCAGGTAGTGACATTTTGCTTTTCAACTGTGATAACAGAAACTGTTGGTACTTTAACATATGGAACTGACAGTTTAATGCCCTCATGGTTAAGGTGGCCGAGGTGTATACCTTCTTCCCCCACCTTTCTAAAGCTCTGGAATCTCTTTCTGAGGGTAATGGATTTTTAGCAGTGGAGGCCTTAATTCCCTTGGGGCCCTGTGAAATAGTTTCTGGGTCAGCCGCATGGCTTTTGTATAGAAACTGGTGTGAATCAGGAACCCGGTAATACCTATCAGGCTTGACTGGAGCTGGAGGTAAAGAATCTGGGTTAAGGCAGGCCTCCGAATACACATCATCTAGTATGTCTAAGACAGGAGGTATAGCCAGAGGCCTGTGCTGAGGGAGCAAGAGGAAATCCCTGAGCCTTTTCTTGGAGTCTGAGTACTCTTGGCCTTCCCAGTGGAAGTGTTCCCTCAAGGTATGTAAGGTTTCCCCAAAAGAGAAATCCTCAGGGGGGGGAGACAGAGGGAATGGACTCCTCTGCATCAGAGTCTTCAAAAGGGGAGTATGAATGTTCCTGGTCTTCAGAATGTTCTGAAATAATGGAGGTCTGGTCCGAGGAAGGGGATTCTTCCTCCACTCTGGGCCTTTTGTCCGGGGGGGGGGGGGGTTGAGAACCCCTGATAAGAGTAATCAAATCCTCATCCATTTTGAGCATCTGCTTTTTGGGCATGGGGCCTTGAGAGGGGCCTTGTGGAGCTTGTCTTTTAGTATGCATGGCTGCTTTAGACTTAGTGAAAGCCTTGATGGAAAAAGAAGAGGAAGGCCTGAAGACACCTTGAGAGGTGGCAGGTCTGTCTAAACTCTGAGTTTCACCGCCCAAGAGTGGCTTCGGTATCTGTAGTCAGGGTGTAGGCCGAAGAGCCTGCGACCTCGGGTACTGAAGACACCACCAAAGAAGTGTCATCAGTAGTCAGGGGCTGCGTAGGCGCCTCACTGAGAACCGGACCACCTGTAGTCTGCTTTGGCGTGGTGTCGGTAGAAGTCACGGACCTTGTATGTCGGTCCTTATCTTTGCATCTTTTACTTAAAACTGGAGTCGGAGTATCTGATGACATAATGTAATTAAACTTTTTGCCAAAATAGTGTTGGGCGAACTCCGCCCGATGCTTAATAGTGCGTCTGTTGAATGTAGCACAAAAACGACAGGCCGAGATGTCGTGGTCTGGGCCTAAGCAAGGAATGCAGAGGGAATGAAAATCCTTATGCAGTATTTGCTTCCCACAAGAAATGCAATTATTAACTTTGTCTGACATCGGTCTGAGGCAAGAAAAGTTTCCCCAATGGGGTACTTAGCTTTCAAGAAGACTTCGGTTGAAAAATATTCGTAATCTCAGGAGCTGGCCAACCGGCACTTGCGAACTGCTTCTGCTTCGGGCACCGTGTGGCAAGAAAGACTGAAGAAAATGGTGTCGGCTGATTCCTTTATACCCCTGTCGCACTGACGTCAGGGAAGAAGCGACGACATCAGACGCCAGACCTAGACTTTGGAATTCGGCCGACCGAGGACCCGCCTGATGGCAGGAAAACCCATCTGTTATGACTGCACCTGTATGCACGATGAACATCAATAAACCAAACATACTAGTCATTGGCAACTCAACTGTGAGACACACCAATGTCCCTCTCACCAGGCTTGACAAGGAGAAGTTTATGGTCAGTTGTCTGTCAGGTGCCAGAATCTGCCACATCACACACACACATACATTCAAGTCTCTCCACAACAGGTACAAGTATGACTCTGTCATTGTCCATGTTTGTGTGAATGACTTGAGACATACCTCCCTGGAATATATGAGGCAAGACATGATTGAGCTCTCAGAGTATGTGTCGCAGGCAGGTATGAGACTACTCCTAAGCAGCATCCTACCTTCACCGAGAATAATACCACAATACCAACAAAAAATAATTGACTTTAACAAATGGCTTAGTTTCTGGCGTCTTTCCAAGGGGATCACTTATCTATCTGCCTGGGTGATATGGTTCACCGGCCTCAATGCTTTGCCAGAGATGGCCTCCACCTGTCACCCCTGGGATTCTGGATCCTGGCCAAGGCTCTTGCCACCCCCATTGTGCCCTTTTTAGGCTATGTACCAAAGACAAATCTTCCAGTATAAAAGATCTGTCAAAAAGCAAATTGAAGGTCATGCTGCTTAACGCTAGGAGCCTTAACCTGAAAATGCACTCACTGGAGGCTCTCCTCGCACTGGAAGATGCCTATGTTTGTGCGGTCACGTAAACTTGGTTTAGGGGCGAGGAGAGCATCCCTGCCTTACCAAGCTATACCTCATTCCACATATTCCGATCTCAAAATAAGTTTGGGAAGATTAAGGGTGGTGGAGTCTCCATCTTCATTAAGGACAGGCATACCTCTGGACTGATTTGCCAGCATGATGCACTGAAATTACTCCAGATTCAACTGACAGTTGGCAAGACACCCATCCAAGTCATAAACAGCTATAGACCCCCTCCATGACACAGGACACTCACACCCCTTACCTGGACCTACATGACTCCACCAAGGTTCCCCCTAACACCCTGATCCTTGTTGACTTCAACTACCCCACCACAGACTGGGTGAACTATTCCTGCACTAATACACTCACCCAACGATTCCTTGACTTCATCAGTTCTAATGCACTAGACCAGCTTGTCTCATTCCTCACAAGGGGAGATAACATTCTGGAGTTGGTTCTAACAAACATGGGTGACTGCTGCACCACTACCATAGTATGTTCTTCCCTGGTGAGATGAGATCATTGGTCTGTCTCATTCAAGGTTTCTATCCCACCCAACCACCCCCCCCCCCCCCAGCTGTAACCAGGCTAAAAGACTTCTCAAAAGCTGACTACAGGGAGGTTATCGGTAATTTCAGACCACCGCCCCCTTCAGAGGGTGCAGACAACTATGCTGAACAGTATATCAATGCAGTATACAAGCACCTGTACAACTGCATGGACTCAACCCTACACAACAGAACTAAAACCTGCTCGTCAAGGAAAAACAAACCTGTCTGGTGGACATGATCTATCCACAGTCTTTACAACAAAAGGAAGAAACTGTTGTCCAAGGGTAAAAAGGAAATTCCAAACTGGAAAACTCCCTCCTCAGACTCAACAAGCAAATTAGATCACTAGAGAAAACCTCCAAAGCCAATTATGAATTGAAATTAGCCTCCGAAACAAAGGGAAACCACAAAGCTTTCTTCAGTTACATCAGGAACCTTCACAGCAAAGCCCAGGTTTGTTCCAAATTAGTACTTAAAGGTACCACTTACACTGCTCCTGTTGACTTAGCCAACCTGATAGCAGGCAGGTTCAGCATAAACTTCACCCCCCTATCCCCCCAAAGGCAAACTTCACCCCCTATCCCCCCAAAAGCCAACTTCACCTCCCTATCCCCCACAAAGGCCCATTCGACATCCCGGATACTTGTCCGGCACCTCACATCTCCGTGGACCAAGTGTTAAAGGCCCTATCCAACGTAAAGAACACAGCTTCCATGGGACCTGATAGTATCCCAGGCTGTATTCTGCACCATCTCCAGCAAGAACTTGCTTCACTCATTGACCACCCTATTCAACCACAGCTTAAGTACAGGCTTCATTCTAGCAGAGAGGAGAACTACTAATGTCATCCCCTTGCACAAAGGTGGTGCCACTACTGACTCTGGAAACTATCGCCCCATTAGCTTGACAAGTCTGATATGTAAAGCAATGGAGCTTATTATGGATCTCATAAACAAGGACATAGGCAATCTCCAAGCACTTAATCCCACCCAGTTCAGATTCGCCAAGGGCAGATCTTGCCTGTTGAACCTGGTTGACTTCTTTGAGACCGTCAACAAGGCCGTGGATGAGGGAAAGTCAGTACATACATCTTACCTTGACCTGCCCAAGGCCCTTGACACAATTCCCACCTCGGGCATCATCAAAAAGTTAACACAACTTGGCATAAATCTATATCTCATCAGGTGGGTGACAAACTGGCTCACCAATAGTACTCACGCTGTCAAAATAGGTGCCTCCACCTCCAACAGCAGACCTGTCACTAGTGGTGTTCCCCAGGGATCTGTCCTGGGACCCCTAATGTTTGGCATCTACTTCTCAGAGGTCCAGGCAAAGACAAAAGACTTATGGCTGACCAAGTCTATGGATGACTAAGTTGGGGGCTGTCATTGACTCTCCAGATTTTGTTAACATACTGCAAAAGGGTCTCACAGCAACAAGTGACTGCTGCCAAAGTCATGGCCTTAAGTTAAATTCAAATAAATACATCACACCATTCGGCAAAAACATGGCCCCCTACTGATTACCACATCAACCCCCTAAGCCCACAACCTGGGGTTTGAGACCTGGGTCCTCAAGTTGACAATCTCACATTCAACCATCATGTAGCAGCAGTGGTCAGAAAAGCCTTTTACTTGGTTCATCTCATAAGTAAAGGGATTGCATCCAGAAAAAAAAGTTTATTACCTTTCTCTACTCCTGCCTCATTAGGCCAATAATTGAGTACAACACCCCACTTGGTATGTACCTCTCCAAACACCTGCACCAACTGGAAAGGCCACGGAAAGGCCACAGAAATACCCAAACAAGAGTCCATGGTCTCCAACACCTGTCCTATATGGACAGACTCAAATCACTATCACTCTACTCGGTATCGTACAGATTTGCTCAGAGGTGATCTATGTCTCTCCTACAAGGCAATATCAGACCCTGGCAACTAGAGATGTTCCATATCTGTAAGTAACTCCTTGCCCATTACCTGCTCAAAAGGCCTAAATCTAATATGTGACATCAACACCACCTACTGGAGAGATATGTTTGTCTCCCAGAGGCTGCCCCGTCTCTGGAACAGACTTCCCATACATGTCAGGGTACCACGCTGACCCTCTTCAAGCACAACCTTGATGAGTAGACTTGAAACCACAAATTTGTCCCAGGGTTTCCACCCGTGTCCCTCATTGACAGGGGATGACTGACGGGTGCTGACTGAGGTTTCTTTTTTGGGATAGACTCTTAGCTAGGCTTGTAAGGGACCCAGGGCCATTAGCCTAGTAACCTGCTAATGATCTTATGATCCAGTTTGCCTTGGAGCTAGTTCCTGTTACTGGGTATACTGTGGCTACTATGTTGATTTTGATTTCAAATGAGACAGCTTTATGGTTAGACCTTACCAGAACTTCTTGCCAAGTAGAAAACTGTTCCAGGCTGCTAAATATTCCCACCCATAATGCACTGAAGTGCCAAGTCTCGCCATACCAGAGGCACGACATGTAAATGCATTAAATATTCCTGAAAAAAAATTACATCACAAGCAGTGGACGATAAATGAGTATGTTACAGAGGATGGACCTGCTTTTCCATATCTAACACTATGGTTCTGCTAAAGGAGCACACTCATTCATAAACAGAAAAACAGAGTCCCAAGCAAATCCTCCTGTATGGTCCCCTCCTCAGAGGAACACACTCTATTACAATAGCTCCCAAAGGAAGACTTGGACCTGGGCATCATGTGTAGCTTGCAGTACCTTGGAAACATGTTGTTTATTTGTCTTTGTTTAACGGAAAAGTCCAACAGGGTAATACACATTTTCAGCAGAGGCCTGGGGGCAAAAGCTCCATTTGCTTACACTGCATTATACTAACTTCCAGTTAAACACAGAATAGTTACATTTCTACTTACATTTATACACAGTTACATTTATACATTCTAAGACTACAGAGGTGGAAGTTACTAAAGAAAAAGCTCATGTGCAACTTAGTGGATTGTACAGGCAGTAGTTATGTATAAAAATGTCATCTCAGTGAGAGGTTGAGTGTACTCTGTTCAAGAAGTATTTGGAGAGCAATACCTCTCAACCTCTTAGAGCAAAAAATCTGGACAAAGCCTAAAATGAGGGGGGAACAAATAGGGACAGATTTTAAATATTGCTCTTACAAACTTAGAAAGGTGACAGAATAATAGGTTTTGCATTAGCATGAATTTTCTGAAAGCTGTGGAGTCAAACTCAAATGTTTGTCATTATTTAATGACTTCAATCCTCAGCTATTTGCCAGAAAAGTAGATATTTTAGGGGGAACACACCAAAAATAGGAGGCAAAAATCTGTACAGTTGACAGGTAGAGCATTGTACGGTGAACACAAAGTCTCAACTTTGAGATGGCCATGTGCAGAACCAGGACTGGCTAAGATGTTTAAGCAGTGGTTTAAAGCTACTAAGTTTGTCGGACAGTTTTGTGTGGCAATACTATACCGGAGTCTAGCAATGTATTGGGAGTACGTGAGTCTGCTGCAACATTTGCCTTATTTGTAAATAATGAGAATTTGTTACTAGAATGGTGGTCCCTTGCTGGACATTAGGTCAGTAATAAGTTATGTAGTGCAGGGCATTTTTCTGGATGATGAGTTTGTGTGTAGTTAGTTGTGAATATGTTATGTAGTTGTGTAGTTTAAGCCAGTTTAACTGTTTTAAGCTGTGACAATGGTGGTGGGTCCTATGAGGCAGATTGGTGGCAAATTTAGTTACTTTGTTGTAGCAGAAGGCAAGTTTCTTTCTATGAGTATTGTTTAAATTTGTTAGGATAGGAGCGGAGTATAAGAGATTTGGCAATAAGAAGGTAGTGGCTAAAGTTTTTCTTGCAGTATCTGTAAGGAATCCATTGATCCTATAAAGGCAACATAGTTTCTAGTTAGTATATTTAATGGTGTGCAGTATATGGTGTTTATATTTGAGACTGTCATCTATTTTAATGGCTAGGAGTTTTCGAAGAGTTACAGTTTCAACGACAGTATTATTTGCTGACTTTATAGTAAAATTGCTTTTGATTTTGGCAACTTTTGACATAAAAAGTATTAGCAGTTTTCTTAGGGTTGAGTAGGAGGTTTGATTCTTTGAGACAGGTTTCTACAGAGGAGAAAGATTTTTGGGTAATGTCTTGGAGCTTATTTATTGTTGAGGCCTGGAGCTTATTTATTGTTGAGGCTCCCCCATACTAATGTTGAGTCATCTACATATTGAACTAAACTAGCATGCTGAGTGGAGGTGTAGAGATCATTAATAAATATATTAAAAGGACAGGACCCAGGACATAGCCCTGAGGGACATTTGTAGTAACTGGTTGAAAGGATAAGTAGGTTTGTTGCCATTTAACAGCTTGTTGCCTCCCAGACAAGTAACTAAAACCACAACAAACAGTATTGCAAAAATCCCATTGAGGAGAGTTAACGAGCAGTTGCTCGTGTGAGACCGTATCAAATGCCTTTGACAAGTGTAAGAACATGGTGGACACAAGCAGACCACTGTTTCTATGTTGGTTTATTATATTGGTAAACTGTAGTAGGTGCCATGCTGGGGCCTAAAGCCATGTGTTGTTTCTGATAGCAGGTTATTTCAGGTTAGGCATTGCATCAGCTGCATATGGATACATTTCTCTAATATTTTGGGAGGGGGGGTGCTACTGGTCTGTAGTTATTGAACTCGAAATATTTTGCCTTTGTGCATTGGTATGATGTAGGATCTTTCCCACAGTGATGGGATGTATTTTTCTGCTATGGACCTATTTAATTGTTGCCATTTTTAGGTAGTCTAACAGTAACTGATCTACAACTACTGAAGGAGTTTTTAGTCTAAGGATCAACTTCCTTATGAAAGAGGTGGGTACTGGACTAAAATTGAAGAGCTGTGGGTGGTTTTGATTGGACAGGGGTAGAGAGGGGAGGAGCAAATGTAATGGTGTCCAAGAGAGATAATACTGATTGTATAAAGCAGGAATTAAAACATGTGGAGATAGAGTCTGTCATACTGTTAGTTTTTGGAGAGGCAGTGGTGGTCTTGCTAGGGTTAGGGTTGCCACCTTTTCAAATGCCCAAAGTGGGACATTTTTGGTACAAACATCAGATTTTGCAGAGCAAAACATACCCACAGCCAGTACAAAGGACAGAACTTCACTTTTTTGCCCAAATAAAAGCTTATTCTTGTAGCATTTTAGTTGTTTATTGTGTTTTTTATAACATTTAGGTGTTTCAGATACAGAATAACTGTTTTATGCATCTATTACATAAAATACAGGAAATATGTTTGTCCTAAAATCTCAGGACATTTGCCATTTTTCAATTTTTTGCAGGACACAACTGCCCAAAGGGGGACTGTCCCTCGTAAAGTGGGACAGGTGGTAACCCTAGCTAGGGGGGAGTAGTTTATTTAGAGATGACCAAAAGAGTTTTGGGTTGTATTTGTTTGTCTTGTAGGTTGGAATAGTAGCTTTGCTTATCCTGTTTGACAGAAACCTTGCAAATCTCCAAGATGTCTAAATTGCTGGAAGGCATTTTGAGTTCTATTTTTATACCATTTTTTTCAGGCTTTATCCCCCTTCATCATTTTTTCTTGTTTCTTTTGTCAACCAAGATACAGGGTTGGATTTTACTCATTACGTATGGGTGCTACAAGATTTAAGGTCTTTAATTATATGTTATTAAAGTGTTCTACAGCAGTATCTAGTGGCATTGTTCTAATGCAAGTACATTCCAGTTGTATTGTTTTGGCGTTTCATTGAAAATACCTTTGCTGAAATTGGTTGTATTTCATATTGGATTACAGATATGTTTATCTGGGTTTTGGAGAGTTCTAATGGCATATGTTGGTATGTGGTCACTTATGCTGACAGGCAGCCTACTTTTGCCAGTTTGTCTGGTTTGTTTGTAAGAATCCAGTCTAATATTGAGTGACTCCAAGAAGATTTATTGATTCTAGTAGGTATTGTTATTAATTGTCTGAAACGGAACAAGTTTATGGATTCAGTGGAGGCAGTGGAATTTATGAGTTGCTAATCTATATTTAGGTCTCCAAGTATTATAGTTTCATAGTTAATTTGTTGGGTTATTCAATACAGGATGCTTTCAGCAGTATCAATGTTATTCTCCGGTGCTATACAAACTGCTGTTAAACATATAGTTTTCCTATTGTTGATTTTTAGGAGTGTTAGATGTTCAGCATTGTTAAATGTGGGTATTTCCTGTGGAAGTAAGGTGATGGTTGGGGAATTTTTATAGATGATTGCTACACCACCTACACACTGGTTTTGTCTGTCACGCCTGAGTATATTGTATCCTGGGGAGGGGGCAGATTTCATCCTTTATTTCCTTTTTAACCAGGTTTCAGTAGCTATGACTACATCAGGAGTGTATGTGGCAAGGTAGGAATGTATGCCATGGATTTTACTGCACATATTTCTTAGGTTCATATTTAGTACGGTGAGTTTGGCTTCTGTTTTTTTGCTGAGATGCATCAGGTGACTGGTTTATTTTGGGACTGGAAGTGATGGCAGTTCAATAACTACAGTTAGTCCCAGTAGGACCTGGGTTGGGGTAAATATAATATTCTGAGACTAGAACAAGGAGCTGCTGCTTTCTGAAAAGGGCCATGGGTACAGTAAACTCTCTAGACGAATAAGCCTTAAGTACTGAAGACAGAGCCTTACTGTATTTATTATAGTAAAAGTAAACACAGACAACCATCTTTCCAATGTCTTCTTGGAAACTTTATGCAGTAGTGTAGCTAGGGTGAGGCAAAAGGCACAGTTCCCCTGGATGCAAAGCGCCAGAGGGTGCAATAGGGTAGATGCCGATCAATGGTGATACAATACTGGCATTCAAATGCCAGTAACACATTTGCAGTCGGGGTGAAGTGCTTGAAGCACTACTGCTTCAGTATACTGTGTGCGGTATTGAGAATAAACATAGCAAGCTGCTCGTTATATTTGCAGCAAGTGATATGCTACAATTACTGAAAGAATCACCTTTTTTCCTGATCTCTCACTGGACAGACAGACTTTTTTTCTTTTCTTTCTTTTGGCTCCATGACTTGGAGAAGGAAAAAAAATCGTTTTCCCCCTTTTTATGAGGGGCTAACTATTGCTCTGACTTTGACCATTTTTTTTTCTTGGAATAGGAGATAAAAGAGCCGTCTGTCTGAGGGATACAAAGCCTCAGTCTCAGCTGATGGTTAATGTCCATAAAATGGAGGAGATACTCTACCTGGTTGTAACACTGCACAGAAATTCCAAGGCAGTTGAAGAACAGATAGAAATAGAAGTTATGTTCTTACCATAACGTTCCATGTTAGTTGTCTTCTTCTCGCCTTCTTCTTGCTGGATGGGTTCGGAGCTGACCTCGGCTCCGACTCGGCCACTCTAAAAGCTCGAGAGTTGGTTCCACCGGCTCGAGGCTCCCCTTATATCCCACAATGCTAGGCGTGAGTTACCTCAGATCTCGTTTGTAAGCTAGGCCCAGCTTATAATAGTAGCAGAATAACTAGAAACAAAGTCCACCTCTATAAACAAGGGTGAAGAGAAGGGTGACCTAAATCCTGATCTAGGAAATATGCACAGCAGAGCATATACCTAAAGTAAAGAGGTGGTAGAAAGAGAGGTCACAATCAAACTCCTCTAGGTCTGTCCAGGCCAGGGGAAGGAGGGTGGACGAAGAAGAAGCGAGAAGAAGACAACTAACATGGAGCGTTATGGTAAGAACATAACTTCTATATGTTAAGTTGTCTATCTCGCCTTCATTCTTGCTGGATGGGACCGCCCCTAGCACCTTGTCCTGGGTGGCCTAACGGAACAGACTCTTGAGAACAGTGGAACCAAAGTTAGCTCTATGCCTAGAAGCTAAATCCAACTTATAATGAGAAATGAAAGTGTGAGGAGTAGCCCAAGTAGCCGCTGCACAAATGGTGTCAATAGGCAGTCTGTCTTGGAAGGCTATAGAAGTAGCCAAAGCTCTGGTAGAATGGGCTTTAGGTTTGTTAGGCAGCTTTTGGTGTCTAATTTCATAAACAAGGGAAATCAGAGATGTTAGCCATCTAGATAATGATACCTTTGAAACTGAAAGTCCCTTTCTGCCTTCTGCATAAGAGACAAACAGCTGGTCAGATTTTCTGAATTGTTTGGTTCTATCCAAATAGTACCTTAACTGACGATGAACATCTAGCCAATGCAATTTTTGTTCAGACCTGTTAGAATATTCTGGAAAAACACAGGGAGGTCAATGCTTTGATTTAGATTAGACGCCGAGGCTATCTTAGGTAAAAAGGACGGGTTGGTTCAGAAGATACCCTGTCCTTATGGAACAACAGATAAGGAGGTCGACAGCTGAGTGCATGAAGTTCTGAAACTCTTCTAGCTGAAGTAATAGCTACCAGAAAGAGTGTCTTCCATGATAGCAATTTTAAAGAACAGGAGGCTGCAGGTTCGAAAGGGGAAAGAATCAAAGAACTAAGAACTAAATTTAGGTCCCAAGGAGGAGGAGGATTTCTTATAGGAGGTCTGAGTAGAAAAACTCCCTTCAAAAAGGCTTTGCAAAGCTTGTGGGACATGATGGCAGACTCTGAAATGCCCACATGAGAGTTAGAAATAGCTGCCAATTGAACTTTAAGAGTAGAAGGAGATGAACCTGCATGGAAGAGTTCAGCTAGAAAATCAAGGACCATTTGGATGGAAGCAGTGAAAGGATCTATGTCCCTTCCTTGAGCCCAATAGGCGAAACGTTTCCACTTACTCAAATAAATCTTTTGAGTGGAAGATTTATGGGAAGCTATCAAAATATCTCGGACAGAGTGAGATATTTGAGGAAGCCTGGCTAAGGTTGGAATTGGAGGAACCAAGCAGTGAGGTTCAGAGAGGGAAGGAGCGATGAAACTGACCCGACTGATGGATCAAAAGATCTGGAACTAGGTCCAGATGCCAAGGTCGCTCCAACAGAAAATGATGTAGAAAGGGGAACCAAACCTGTCGAGGCCAGTAAGGAGCAATGAGGATCAACGAGGCCTTCTGAGCGATAGCTTTCTGTATCACTTGAGAGATTAGTGGGAAGGGAGGAAATGCATACAGAAGTCCCGGGGCCAAACTTGGACTAGAGCGTCTCTGCTGGGCTGGCCTGGTAAAGGGAATAGGGTGAAATAATCTCTGCACTTGCTGTTTTGGGGAGTAGCAACAAGGTCGCAGCAAGGCTGACCCCACTTGAGAAAAATTTCTCTCACAACAGAGTCTTTCAGAGACCACTCGTGAGGCATGAGGATAGCTCTGCTCAACTTGTCCGCCATTTGATTGGACTTCCCGGGGATGTGCGTTGCTATCAGAAACCGCTGAGAAGAAATCGCCCATTGCCACAGTCTGAGTGCTTCTCGACACAGGGCGTAGGACCTGGTTCTGCCTTGTTTGTTGATATACCACACTACAGACATATTGTCCGTCTGGATTGCTATCGTTCCCAAGGGAAGAGAGTCTTGAAGGGCTTGCAACGCTAAAAGCACTGCTCTCATCTCTAGAACATTTATGTGCAAGTGGCATTCGTCTGGTTGCCATGTGCCCTGGACAGTTCTGCCCTGATAATGCCCCCACCCGATCAGGGAGGCGTCCGTTGTCAGAGTAGCAACCGGAGGAAGGGACAAAGGGTCTTCCCAATAAGAGCTGAGGGGAAGACATCCACCACAGAAGATGATTCCTGCATGTCTGCGTAATCATAATGGTGTGGGACATCGGAAGTTGCTGGTATGACCATTGCGTGAAGAGCATCCATTGAAGGATTCTCATGTGGAATCTGGCTAATGGAAGCAGGGGTATGGCAGCCGCCATAATCCCCAACACTTTCAGAACTAACCTGGCTTTGATTCTGTTGCTGCTGAAGAGGAGCAAGACCAGTTTGTGTATGTCTGTTATTCTGTGATCTGTTAGTCTCGCAGACATGTTGACTGTGTCTAGATTTGCGCCTATGAAGGTAATAGTATGACAAGGCGACAAAACAGACTTTTCGCAATTTATTGAAATGCCTAAATTTTGACAAATGTGAAAGGTGTAGTCCCTGGCCATTAGAAGAAGATGCTTGGTGGGAGCTGTGAGGAGCCAGTCGTCCAAATATGGAAACACCTGGAATCCTTGACGTCTCAGGTGAGAAGCTACCACTGCCATGCATTTGGTAAACACCCGGGGGGCAGTGGTGAGACCAAAGGGCAGGGCCCTGAATTGAAAATGACTGGTTCCCAGCCTGAAGCGGAGGAATCTTCTGGAGCGTCTGTTCATTTTTATGTGATAGTACGCATCCTGAAGGTCTATAGAGCACATCCAGTTTCCTTTCCCAAAAGGGGAAGGATGGACTGCAGCGTGACCATCCGAAATCTTGTTTTCTTGACTGACTTGTTCAAGGTACTGAGATCCAAAATTGGTCTCCAGTCCCTGTTTTCTTTGGAACTAAAAGAACCTGGAGTAGATTCCGGATCCTTGCTGGTCTGCTGGAACTGGCTGAATTGCTCTTTTGCAAGCAGCTTTGAAATTTCCAAAGCTGCAAGATCCCTTTGAGCGGTGGAACATCTGGAAGGGATTTTTTGATTGGTTTGGAATGCGAGAAGGGAATGGAATAACCTTCGAAATGATGGACTGTACCCATTTGTCTTGAGTCAGGGATAGCCAGGCTTCTGGGTACAGTGACAATCTTCCCCGACTGCCTCCGAAGGTGGGCAGTCGGGCAACACCTCAGGGATGCTGAAAGGGCTTATCAGAGAAGGCTTCTCGATTGCCCTGGTTCTGCGGACCCCCCCTGCCTCTAGGGCGACGTCTACCATTGTTGTTCCCCCTCTGCCTCTGGCGGGAACCGACTCTGTCGTCAGGAGAAGTCCCTTGAGATTGTTTCCAGTACCACATTTTCCCACTTTTCTGGCCTTTGGCGTTAGGCCTAGAACGACTACTAAAACGGACTCCGACGGCAGAAAGAGTCTTGCCATCCGTCTCGCACCTAGTCAAGGTTTCTTTCACTTGAGGACCAAAAAGAGATGATCCATCAAACGGGGAATTAGTGAAAGACGTTTTAAAGGGGTCCGCAAAGTTGCATAGCCGCATCCAGGCATGCCTGCGTAAGGCTACACCTGTCCCTGCGGCCCTGCTCGCTCCATCAGCCGCATCTGAAAGGAGGCATGGAGGAGTTAGCTATGGAGTTCAGGGTAGCCAGCTGAGTGTTCATCGTGTCCTGAAAACCCGCAGCTGCAGGATCCTTCAACATGTCACTCGCTTCTTTGATCAAGTCTCTTTGAAGACGAGTAAAATGGCATAGGTAGTTCAGCGAACGCATTGCAAAGGTCGCTGATGAGAACATCCGCTTCCCATACCTGTCCATAGAACTAGATTCCTTGTTAGGTGGATGGACAGGCACTGAAGGATCAGCTAGTTCCTTCTTAGTGGCAGCAGCAACCACCATAGCATCCACAGAAACTCCCTTGGTCAAAAATTGTTTATCCGCTGGTGCCGTGATAAATTTTGAGGGTCTCCTGGGAGTGGGGTCCACTGAGTCAGGAGCCGTCCATGCCTTTTTTGCTACCACCTGCATGAGGGGGTCAAAGTGGGGAGACACCCAGGAGGTGGAAGGGCGAGAGCCAAACGCCTCAAGGTACACAGATTCATCCTCCGAAGGGTTGAGGGCTGGCCAATTTCCCCTCTGCTTGAGGATTTCTAGAATGTCTGCAAATGAGACATCTTCAGAAGGGGAACGGGGGAACCCTCGGAATCCTCTAAATCTGTGTCAGAGGTGACGGACTCAGGTGAGTCTATGTGTTTCCTCTTACACTTTCTCTTCCGAGGGGGCTCTTCTGCCAATTCAGGAGAGGCCTCGGAAGAGGATGAGATCCCCACAGGGGATTCCTGAGGAGCTGGCTCTCTGCGATCTGGGATGAGGGAGTGAGTCGACCTGACCTGAGGCAATCAAGAGGGTGGGGCGGACGGAGCCAACTGTGGAGTTGAACCAGGTTCCAACACACTCCGCATGACCTCGAACGCACCCCTGTCAGGCAGAGCCAGAGGTCCCCGCTCCGAAGCTAAAACCTCCCTCGGCACCGACAGTGATGGCTCGAGGCGATGTCGGAGCCGAACTCACCAGCGCCAAGCTCCGAGAGGAGAGCGGGTCGGACAAGGGTCCAATGCCACTCACCCCCTCGGAGCCGACGAGGGAAGTCCGGCGCCGAGATTCTTCTAAGGAAGAAATCGGAGCCGATGGAGCCGAAGACATTTGTATCGGCTCCGATGCTACCACAGTCTCGGTTCCGAAACGCCCCGGCTCCGAGCTCAACGGAGTCGGAGGAGGAACATAATGAGGGACAGGGTCAGGCATCGACTGATGAGTCGGGCTCTGAAGCATTTGGGCCAGTGCCTCGGACTTAAGAAGTCGACTCACTACCCTCTGAAGGTCATGGTCCGAAAGCCTCGATGACCTAGAGGAGTGAGATCTATGGCTCCATTCAGACAGCCGAATGAACGGAGCCAAGGGACGGTGACCTGGACCTCTTTCTAGATGTCGGTTCCGAAGGTCTAGTCAGAACCGACACAGGAATTTCCAATACCTCGGCTCCAGCCGGAGCCGAGGAACCCACAGAAACTGCAGTCTGAGACTCATCGGCTCCAGCCGGAGCCGATGTAGACGGAGGTTTCGAAGCCTTAGGCCTCGGCTCAGAAGCTGGAGCCGAGGACCTAGAAGCCTTGGAGGGTTTTCCCGAAGGAACAGTAAGGGAACCCTCAGGCTTAAGTAAACCTCTCAAAATAAGTTTGTTTTTTCTTTCCTGCAGGACTCTGGGGCTGAAGCCATGGCATACAGCGCAAGAGTCCTGCAGGTGTAAAGGTCCCAGGCAGTAGACACAAGAAGTGTGACCGTCTGTCAGAGACATTTTCTGACAGCACGAGTCACACTTCTTGAAGCCTGAGACCTTTGAGTCTTTAGACATTATTGAAGAAAGTGTAACCACACACACACAGTCAAACACACTGATTACACCCTATACAAGTTTAACTCAAAAAATAAAACTCACTATCAAAGTTATAAATTCCTGAGAAAATCACACACACACCACTAGGGGATGGAAAGGCCCGAAGGCCCGAGGGAAGAACTTATAAGTTCTTTGTGGAAAAGGGGATAATAGAAGAGAAAAAGGGACAAAATCCACTAAACTAAGGGAAATAACTGTTAAGAATTAAACTAAAGGGGTTTAAGTAGACTAAAAATTACTCTACAATAACTCACCAAGAAGCCGGTAGAAACCAAACACCTCGATCGCTGTAGCGGCAAACGAGATCTGAGGTAACTCACGCCTAGCATTGAGGGATATAAGGGGAGCCTCGAGCCGGTGGAACCAACTCTCGAGCTTTTAGAGTGGCCGAGTCGGAGCCGAGGTCGGCTCCGAACCCATCCAGCAAGAATGAAGGCGAGATAGACAACTTAACATTTTTATGTTAAAGGTTGCTGCAGACATTAAAGGGTTAGTGTGGACAGTAACAGTCTATGTAACACCAAATATAGAGCATTAACAGATAATAGGTGCATCTCATCTTCTGTTGGCAGACAACTGCCACATGAAATGAAGCCCTCCAGGTAATGTATTTCTTGAGTGCAAACTCTAGGAGGCAAGAAATCGAGGGATATGATTTGGTCCCTGACTGTACCCTACTTATTATGTGCTCGAGACATGGAAACCAAGAAGTTCACAGAGAGGTGAATCTTGGCATCTATGTCAACACAAAATATTCAGTTACAATAAGGATCCAATCATAATTCTTTGTACTGCATGGAGATTTACAGGTTTATAGGTGAATACTAGGCTAACTGACTCGAAGGGCCATTTTAAGCTTAGCCAATAACCTGAGGTCAGACTTAAACCTTTATGCCAAGCCCACCCATATCTGCTGCATGTACTACTAGTTACTGAAAAATAAAACAAAAAAGACAAAGTTTTGTGCCAGTAAAGTGGCTGGGAAAAGCAGTCATACAGACAGCAAGAGACCGTACATATTCCCTGTGTATGGGAAGCAGATGGTTTCATATTTTAGTGGCTGTAACGTTGCAGACAGCAATAAAAATAGAGTTGAAATGAATCTGTCCTGTGACTGCTTACTGGCTGGTACTCTCAGCTTTTAGTGCCTAGCTGCAGTCTTAACACATAGGGGGTGATTAACAATTCTTAAGCAGCATTCTAAGCATTGTTAAATTTGGATATTGTGCTAGAGTAGCACTGAACAGGGTGCATTTTTACTGATACTGGAACATAATCATAGAGCTCCATGCACTACAATCTTTTACAACACAATGTAAAAGTTGCAAGCTTCATCTTTGGGATTAGTATCAACAGAGGAAACTGGGGGAAGTGCAGCAGATTCCATGGAGCCATTTCAGGTCCACAGTGTCCTCTGCATGCCTCATCCACCCCTCAGATAGATAAGTAGCAGCTTCACTTGATATTAATCAGGGAAGCAAATAGGCTGTAGAAAGGCTGATCTCACTTTCTTAACTTCTAAGCCAACAAAGGACTGACGAACCACCCTTTAGATGTAGACAATTGCTGTGCTGGTCCAATAGAGTTTCAGCCCCCTCAGAGTATGGCTTGCTAACAAAATCAGTATTACTCAATTTCCATACTCTCATAGCTTCTTGATACAATGGCATGTAATCAGTACAGATGGCAATCACCTGAGGACCAAGACTTGGACTGTCCCAATTTCTAAAACAATGGCGTGTAGAGTGGACCTGGATGATACCCAGACATCCTGCTCTGTCTACCTGCTACAATGCCTCTCCAGTCATAAGGCACACATATCCTGTAGTAATTGCTACTCTAGGAACAGCCAGCTAAAAAGAAAGTACAGTTGTGTACCTACCATAAATGTAGATGTTCGAGTGTATTCACTGTTGCAGTCATTACTCTTGGGTTATCCTGCTGGCAGGCTATCCTCAGTCTAGGTCTGGCATCGGTTGCTGTTGCCTCTTCCCTGACGTCAGTGCGCCTGGGGTATTAAAGATGCAGTAGACACCATTTTCTTCAGTTTTTCTTGCCCCAGATGTCAGGTGCCCCCCAAATTGGTAGGCTGAAAAGTATGCCAATAAAAAATGCATGCACAAAAATAACATTTCCTTCATCTACAAGCAAATGCACCAAATAGGTTGTATAGGATAAAGAAGTGCAGATAAGTCCCAGCAAAGAAAAGGGGGATGGTGGGTGGGTAACCTGGACTGCAACAGTGAATACACTCGAACATCTACATTTATGGAAGGTACAACAACTGTACTATGTTCATCGTGTTTCACTGTTGCAGTCATTACTCTTGGGCTGAATCCCAAAGCGGAGGATGGGTGGCTGGGCTAAATAGGATTAAGGGAGGCTATGAGGCCCTGCAGAACTGCAGTGGCAAAGCCTGCTCTGGACTTAGAGTAAAGAGGTAAGTGGTAGTGCTTTGTGAAGGTGTGCACTGAACTCCCAAGTTGCAGCCTCTAAGATATCTTTGGTTGGTACTCCTCTGAGGAAGGCTGCTGAAGTGGCTGCTGCTCTGGTGGAATGAGGCCTAATGCCCTTAGGCACTGGTTTATCATATTGAAAATAGCAGAAACGGATGCAAAGGCCTATCCATTAAGAAATAGTCTGTTTTGAGATAGCCTTTCCTTGTGATCCTGCAGCATATGACGCTAGAAGTTGCTCAGTCTTTCTGAAAGCTTTAGTTCTGTCCAAGTAGAAGCGTAACTACCTGTGTATGTCCAAAGAATGCAGAATTTTCTCACCCTTGTTCTGTGGATTTGGATAAAAGGTAGGCAAGTGAATGGTTTGGTTGAGGGCCACACTGGACACCACCTTAGGCATAAATGTAGGGTTTGTCCTCAGAGAAACCCTGTCTGGGTGAAAAATGATGAAAGGTTCCACAGCCATGAGTGCTTGTAACTCTGAGACTCGTCTTGCAGAGGTTATTGCTAGGAGCAGAGCTGTTTTCCAGGATAAGAATTTTATATCTGCTGTTGATGCTGGCTCGAAAGGAGGCAGTGTGAGTTTTTCCAAAACATAATTGAGGTCCCAGGCTGGAATTGGTGCTCTCCTTGGAGGCCTAATGTTTTTGGCCCCTCTGAGGTACTGCCTTATTAAAGGATGAGAAAAGATAGGTGGTTCCATATTGTAATGGGCTGAAATGGCAGAGGCATGAATCTTAATTGATGAGAAAGAAAGGCCTTTGTTCAGCATCTCAGTTAGGTATTGTAAAATCTGAGGGATATTTGGTACAGAGTATTTGTTTTTCCTGGCAGGAATTGTGCTTGCAGGTGAACTTGAAAAGCCAATGCTGTGTCCCATAAGGTCATTGCTTGTCTGTAGAGGGGGTAGGAATGTGTACCTCCCTGCTTGTTTATGTACCACATGACTGTAGTGTTGTCTGTCTTTATCAGTAACTGTCCTGGATGAAGCAGGTCCTTGAAAGCTGTCAGGGCATTTTGAACAGCTAGCATCTCTTTTTGATTGATGTGAAGATGCATCTGGTTTGCAGGCCATGTGCCCTGAATACATTTTCCTGCCATATGGGCCCCGCCAGGCATAATCTGATGCATCCGTTGTCAGTGTCTGTCTGGCTGTGGGTAAACTGAATGGCAGACCCTTGTTGTGGTGACAGGCTTCTGCCCACCATCGAAACTCCTGTTGCAGGCAGGGAATGAGTGCAATTACTGTCTCCAGGCTGTGGCAATGCTGAGTCCAAACACTTTTTAGATACCATTGTAGTTTCCTCATATGCAGTCTGGCATATGGAATTAGTAGAATGCAGGGATGCCATGAAACCTAATGCCTGCAGGATTTTCATTGCAGATATGTGGGTTTTTGTTGCCAATTTCTCGAACTACGTAGTCAGTTGCTTTTATTTGTCTGGCGTGAGATAAGCCATTTGGGCAGTTATATTTAAGCTTGCACCCAGGAATATTATCTCTTGAGAGGGCACTAGTTTTGATTTATTTTCGTTTACTGTGTACCCTAGGCCAATTAGTAATCTTTTTACAAACGCCAGATGCTTTAGAAGAATGTCTATTCTCTGCTTGAATTAGGCAGTCGTCCAAGTAGGGATATATTTGAATTCCTTTTTGTCTGCAAAACGCAATTACTGGTGCCAGGCATTTTGTGAAGACCCTGGGCGCAGTAGATAAGCCAAAGGGCAGTGCAGAGAATTGGTAATGCATTGAGCCAGCTATGAATCTGAGGTATCTTCTGCAAGACTGTGACTGGGACATGCAGGTATGCCTCGTTTAGGTCCAAAGTTACGAGCCAAGCCTTCTTGCCCAGCATGGGCAGTAGCTGCTGTAGAGTCAACATCTTGAATTTTGGAACTTCCAGAAAAGTATTTAGTATAGACAGGTCCAGTATTGGTCTCCAGGTTTTGTCCTTTCTGGGTACTAGGAAAAGTCTGGAGTAAAATCCTTGTCCCTGCTCTTGTTGTGGTACTTGCTGAATGGCCGTCATGTCCATGAGGGCTGTAATTTGTTTTTCTGCCTCTGCCCATTGATTGTGTGGCAGATCTGGCATACCTTTTGACCTTGGTAGAGTGTGAAAATGGAACCTGTAGCCTTGGGACACTATGTTCAGGACCCATTTGTCTTGGGTAACCATTTGCCAATTTGATGAAAAAAGTGCTAGTTTTCCCCCTAAGGGGGCTGCCAAAAGAAAAGTGCTTGGATCTGGTAGAGGAAAGTCATTGGGATTGTTTCCTGTAAGGCTGAGATTTGTCTTCAACGCTTTTGGAGGTAGGAGCACCCCATTGTTTAGGCCTGTATGAGCTTTGGGGCTGAGATCTGCCTCTGGGACGCCTGTATCTGCCTCTTTGTGGTCTGTCTGACACTGGAAAGGACCAATTTTTAGAAGGCCAGTTCCTGCTAAACCTGGGTGGCTGTACCTGTAAGAAATCCTTGACTGTCTGCATGGATTTTGCTTTAGCATCCATTTTTTTCAACACCTCTTCTGCTTCAGTACCAAACAAAGTATCATGCTGTAATGGTGCATCTAATAATTTTGCTTTAACATGATCCAGCAGATTCTGTTCCTTTAACCAAGCATGCCTTCTAATAACAGAACCTGTAACAGCGGCCATGCAAGAGGCCTCCAGTGAATCATAACCACATTGCAAAGTATGCTTTCCCACTCGTTGAGCTGCATGTAATAAATCCTGCAATTCCTTGTTTTCTGAACATTCAGTATTTGTCAACAATTTCTGTTTAAGCAGTGACATTAAATATTGCTGATATTTAAGCATATGAAACTGACAATTTAAAGCCCTTACAGCCAGGGTAGCAGAAGTGTAGACTTTTTCCCCATCTGTCTAGAGCCCTAGAATTCCTATCAGAGGAGACAGAGTTTTTTGCAGTGGAAGCTTTAACCCCTTTGGGACCCTGAGATATAGTTTCTGGGTCAGCAGTGGGGTTTTTATATAGGAATTTATGAGATTCCGGGACCCTGTAGTATCTGTCTGGCTTAGCAGGTGCAGGGGGTAAAGAGTCAGGGGACAGGCTGGACTCTGAAAATACATCATCTACAATGTCTAGAACAGGTGGAATAGCAAGGGGTCTGTGCTGAGGAAGTAGCAGAAAGTCTCTGAGCCTTTTCTTAGATTCAGAATAATCTTGGCTCTGCCAGTGGAAATGCTCCCTCATGATATGCAGGGTTTCCCCAAAAAGAATAATCCTCAGGAGGAGAGGCTGAAGGAATGGATTCTTCAGCATCAGAATCCTCATAGGGAGGCATGGAGTAATCCTGTTCAGAAGAGGAATCAGAGGAAATAGAAAAGTACAGTTGTGTACCTACCATAAATGTAGATGTTCGAGTGTATTCACTGTTGCAGTCATTACTCCTGGGTTATCCTGCTGGCAGTCGACCCACGGTCAGCCAGAATTCCAAAGTCTAGGTCTGGCATCGGCTGCTGTCGCCTCTTCCCTGACGTCAGTGCGCCAGGGGTATAAAAGATGCAGCCGACGCCATTTTCTTCAGTTTTTCTTGCCCCAGATGTCAGGTGCCTCCAAAATAGGCTAAAAATATTATGCCAATAAGCAAGCAAATACACCACATAGGTTGTATAAGACAGAGAAGTACAGGTAAGTCCCAGCAAAGCGGGGGATGAAGGGTGGGTAACCTGGACTGCAACAGTGAATACACTCAAACATCTACATTTATGGTAGGTACACAACTGTACTATGTTCATCGTGTTTCACTGTTGCAATCATTACCCTTGGGTTGAATCCCAAAGCTAAGGCTGGGTGGCCGAATCCCAAAGCTAAGGCTGGGTGGCTTGTCCTAAAGAGGATTAGAAGAGGCTATGTGGCCTTGCAAAACTGCAGTGGCGAAGCCTGCTCTGGAATTAGAGTACAGAGGTAAATGGTAGTGCTTTGCAAAAGTGTGCACTGAACTCCAAGTTGCAGCCTCTAAAATGTCTTTGGTTGGAACTCCTCTTGAGAAAGGTTGCTGAAGTGGCTGCTGCCCTGGTAGAATGAGGTCTAATGGTCTTGGGCACTGATTTGCTATGTTGTGAGTAGCAGAAACGAATGCAGTGGCCTATCCATTTTGAAATAGTCTGTTTTGAGATAGGCTTTCCTTGAGATGCTGCAGCATATGCCACTAGAAGTTGCTCAGTTTTTCTGAAAGCTTTAGTTCTGTCCAAGTAGAAGCGTAGTTGCCTGTGTATGTCCAAAGAATGCAGAAGTCTCTCACCCTTATTCTGTGGGTTTGGATAAAAGGTAGGTAGATGAATAGTTTGGTTGAGGGCCACACTGGACACTACCTTAGGCATAAATGTAGGGTTCATTCTTAGAGAAACCCTGTCTGGGTGGAAAATGATGAAAGGTTCCACAGCCATGAGTGCCTGTAACTCTGAAACTCACCTTGCAGATGTTATTGCTAGAAGCAGAGCTGTTTTCCAAGATAAAAACTTTATATCAGCTGTATTGGCTGGCTCAAAAGGCGGCAGTGTGAGTTTTTCCAAGACATAATTGAGGTCCCATGCAGGTATTGGGGCTCTCTTTGGAGGTCTTATGTTTATGGCTCCTCTGAGGTACTGCCTTATCAATTAATGGGAAAAAATAGGAGGTTCCATATTATAATGAGCTGAAATGGCTGAGGCATGAATTTTAATTGATGAAAAGGACAGGCCTTTGTTCAGCATCTCAGTCAGGTATTGTAAAATCTAAGGAATATTAGGTATTGTAAAATCTAAGGAATATTTGGTACAGATGTGTCAAGTCCTTGTGCCTGGTTCGAAGCACAGAATCTTTTCCATTTGTCTGCATAAGATTTTCTGGTACTGGGCCTCCTGGCCTCCAAAATAACATCCAACACTGCTTTAGAGAGAGGAGTGTTTTGAATCGTTATATTATCCGCCATGCTGCCAGATTTAGGGTCCTGAGTTGGCTGTGCAGAATCTGATTGTTTCGCTGGGTCAGTAAGTGAGGGATAAGAGGCAGTGTCCAGGCTGGGCCTTGAGACAAGTATTTTAGGATTGGGTACCAGTGCTGGCATGGCCAGTCTGGGGAAATCAGGATCATTCTTGGCTTCTCTTGTCTGACCTTTAGAAGTACCTTGGGGAGGAGAGGCAGAGGAGGAAAGGCATATACTGTTAGACTTTTCCAGCTGAATGATAGGGCATCCACTTTCCATGCTTGCTTGTGATAAGTCCTTGTGCAGAATTTCTGTAGTTGGCAGTTGTGAGGGGAGGCAAACAGATCTATGTCTGGGCATCCTCATTCCTTTATCATGCTAAAGACTAGTGGATACAGTTTCCATTCGTGGGGATCCGTAAGGTTTCTGCTTAGTTTGTCTGCCAGAGTGTTGTTCTTTCCTGGCAGGAATTGTGCTTGTAGGTGTACTTGATAAGTCAATGCTGTGTTCCATAAAGTCATGCCTTGTCAGCAGAGGGGGTAGGAATGTGTGTCTCCTTGCTTGTTTATGTACCACATGACTGTAGTATTGTCAAGTCCTTATCAGTAGTTGTCCTGGATGGAGTAAATCCTTGAAGGCTGTCAGGGCATTCTGAACAGCTAGCATCTTTTTGACTGATATGTAGATGCATTTGGCTTGTGGGCCATGTGCCCTGAATACATTTTCCTGCCATGTGTGCTCCCCAGGCATAGTCCGATGCATATGTTGTTATTGTCTGCCTGGCTGTGGGTAGAGTGAAAGGCTGTCCCTTGTTGAGGTGACAGGCATGAGCCCTCCATTGAAACTCCTATTGCAGGCAGGGAATGAGAGTAATTAATGTTTCCAGGTTTTGACAATGTGAGTCCAGACACTTTTTAGGTACCATTGAAGTTTCCTCATATGCAGTCTGGCATATGGAATTAGCAGTATGGAGGATGCCATGAAGCCCAAAGCCTGCAGAATTTTTCTTGCAGATAACTGGGTCTTTGTTGCCAACATTTTGAAGTAAGAAGTTAGTTATCTTTGTTTGTCTGGTGTGAGATAAGCCATCTGGGCAGTTGTATTTAAGCTTGCACCCAGGAATATTATCTCTTGAGAGGGTACTAGTTTCGATTTCTTTTCGTTTATTGTGTACCCTAGGCAAATTAATATTCTTTTTACGAACGCCAGATGCTTTAGTACAGTGTCCTTGTTCTCTGTATAAGGAAGTCGTCCAAGTAGGGATAAATTTGAATTCCTCTTAGTCTGCAAAATGCAATTACTGGTGCCAGGCATTTTGTGAAGAGCCTGGGCACAGTAGATAAGCCAAAGGGCAGTGCAGAGAATTAGTAGTGCATTGCGCCAGCTATGAATCTGAGGTATCTTCTGCATGATTGTCTGACTGGGATATGCAGGTATGCCTCTTTTAAGTCCAAAGTTACAAGCCAAGCTTTCTTGCCCAGCATGAGCAAAAGCTGCTGCAGAGTTAACATTTTGAAATTTGGAACGTGTAGAAACGTGTTTAGAACAGACAGGTCCAGTATTGGTCTCCAGGTTTTGTCCTTTCTGGGGACTAAGAAAAGTCTTGAGTAAAATCCTTGTCCCTGCTCTTGCTGTGGTACTTGCTGAATGGCCCTACCCCGGGCCTGTGGAAAATACGGCCCAGACCGCAGAATCCTTTATAAATGCATTCTATGAACACCTTCAGGAATGCATGGATCATGCAATCCCAAATAAAACCAAGACCCAATCCTCCAAAGGCAGACGTCCTGTCTGGT
The DNA here is from genome assembly GCF_019279795.1 of Protopterus annectens. Classification (NCBI taxonomy): domain Eukaryota; kingdom Metazoa; phylum Chordata; order Ceratodontiformes; family Protopteridae; genus Protopterus; species Protopterus annectens. The sequence goes on from NC_056726.1 coordinate 470,715,734, forward strand.
GGACCCCAGCCATAAACAAACTATACAATAGAAGGAGGAAGCTACTAAATGATAGAGCAAAATCCCAAAAAGGGAAGAAATCGGGAAGGCATCTCTGGTAAGTATTAGCAAAAAACTACAGGCACTCATAAAATCGTCTAAGGCCAGCTTCGAGAGAAAAATTGCACAGGACACTAAGGATAATCACAAGGCTTTCTTTAGTTATGTTAGGAACCTGGGTGGGAATTCCCAGATATGCTCAGAATTAGTCCAAAATGACAAAAAATACACCGAACCCACAGACATTGCCAACATCCTAGCTGACAGGTTCAGCAAACTCCCTCCCCACCAAAAGGGCAAATATCTATCCCAGCAAAGTGCTGCCCCCCTGACATTTCAGATGCTCAGGTAACAGCCGCCCTCTCCAAAGCAAAAAACACAGCATCAATGGGACCAGACGGTGTCCCGGGCTGCGTCCTACATGAACTCCAAGAAGAGCTAAACCCAAACATAAAACTACTGTTCAATCTCAGCCTTACTACATGATATGTACCCAAAGAGTGGCGTACAGCAACAGTGGTCCCTCTCCACAAAGGTGGTGCCTCAACGGATCCTGGAAACTATCATCCCAAAAGCCTGACTAGCTTGGTCTGCAAAGCTATCGAAAGGATCATCATGGACCTCATAAATAAAGATACTGGGGACCTACAGACACTGGATCCTACTCAGTTCGGCTTTGTTAAGGGCAGATCCTGCCTCTTAAACCTGGTTGATTTCTTTGAAACAGTCACCAAGGCCATTGATGAGGGGAAGGTGGTCCACACAGCCTACCTGGACCTCGCAAAAGCCTTCGATACAATACCCCACTCGGGCATTATAGATAAGCTCAACAGCTTAAATATAAACCCCTATGTCACTAGATGGGGTGCAAACTGGCTCAAGGACAGAACCCACATGGTTAGAATTGCTGGAGCCATGTCAGACTCCAAACCAGTTACAAGTGGCGTCCCACGAGGCTCAGTCCTGGGACCTCTCTTGTTCGGTATATATTTCTCGGAGGTACAGGCCAACACGGAAGGACTGTGGCTGACCAAGTTCGCAGATGACTGCAAACTGGGCGCCATAATCGACTCTCCAGCCGACACAAGCATCCTCCAAAAGGGCCTCATAGAAACAGACAACTGATGCCAGAGCCATGGCCTCAAGCTAAACGCCAAAAAGTGTATAGTCATCTCCTTTGGCAAAAACAAAGTGCCCACAAATTACCACATAGGTGGTAATCCATTAAGTACAGAAGTAATTAGGGACCTGGGGACCCAAGTTGATAGCAGTCTCTCATTTGACAACCACGTGGGCCAAAGTGGTTAGAAAAACATTTTATATAGCCCACCTAATCATGAAGGGATTCACATCTAGATCAGGGGAGGTCATCGTGCCTCTTTACTCATCCCTCATCAGGCCCATAATTGAGTACAATGCCCCTTTTGGGATGTACCTTACCAGACACCTGCAGCCACTGGAAAGACCCCAAAAGTACCTCACCAAGAGGATCAAAGGGCTCAAACAGATGCCATATGCTGCCCGGTTAAAGAAACTCCAGCTCTACTCAGTGGCATACCGCCTGTTCAGGGGCGATCTGTGCCTGACGTATAAATCCATGTCCAACACGGAATTAATGGACATGCTGCACCTCAGAAAATCCAAATCCCATCGAGCTACACGCTCAAGAGACTTGACCCTCAGCACTGAAATAAATAGGACATGCTGGAGGGACAGATTCATAACCCAGAGGCTCCCTTCACTCTGGAATAAAATCCCAGTCCAGGTTAGGCAGAGTCCCTCATTGACTCTCTTCAAGAGGAATCTTGATGGGAGATCGTAGGTTTAACCCGGGTATCACTTCTGTGTCACTGTTAGACAGAGGCACAGTATACTAACCTCGAAAAAGGGCATAGGAAAATTAATTTAAAATGGGTGGCGAAAGCCAAACACATTCTGGCTAGGCTTATAAATGCCCTAGGGCAGATAGCCTAGTATGAACCTATGAACCTATAAGGCTCAAAACTTGTTTTTGTGCCTCTGCCCATTGACTGTGTGGCAGGTTTGGCATACCTTTTTTGCCTTTGGCAGGGTGTGAAAGTGGAACTTGTAGCCCTGGGACACTATATTCAGTACCCATTTGTCCTGGGTGATCTTGTGCCAATTTTGAGAGAAAAGTGCTAGTTTTCCCCCTAAGGGGGCTGCAAGAAGGTAAGTGCTTGGTGCTGGCAGAGGCAAGTCATTGGGACTGTTTCCTGTATGGCTGTGCTTTGTCTTCTCCAGATTTGGAGGAAGAAGCACCCCACTGTTTTGGTCTGTATGAGCCCTGGGGCTGGGATCTGCCTCTTTGTGGCCTGTCCAACACTGGAAAGGACCAATTCTTTGTAGGCCAGTTCCTGCTAAATTTTGGTGGCTGAACCTGTAAGAAATTCTTTACTCTTTGCATAGATTTCGCTTTGTCCTCCATTTTATTCAAAACCTCCTCTGCATAGATTTCGCTTTGTCCTCCATTTTATTCAAAACCTCCTCTGCTTTAACACCAAATAAAGTATCATGCTGTAATGGAGCATCTAATAATTTTGCTTTAACATGATCAGGCAGATTTTGTTCCTTTAACCAAGTGTGCCTCCTAATGACAGAACCCGTAACAGCGGCCCTGCAGGAGGCTTCCAGAGAATCAAAACCACATTGCAATGTATGCTTTCCCACTTGTTCAGTTGCATGCAATTAATCCTGTATTTCCTTATTTTCTGTACAATCAGAATTAGTCAAAATTTTCTGTTTCAACAGTGACATTAAGTATTGCTGATATTTAATCATATGAAATTGACAATTTAAAGCCCTCACAGCCAAAGTAGCAGAAGTGTAAACCTTTTTTCCCCATCTGTCCAGTGCCCTTGAGTCCCTGTCAGAAGGGACAGGGTTTTAGCAGTAGCGGCCTTAACCCCCTTGGAACCCTGAGAAATAGTTTCTGGGTCAGCACAAGGGTTTTTATAAAGAAATTTATGAGACTCAGGAACCCTGTAATATCTGTCTGGCTTAACAGGGGCTGGAGGTAAGGTATCTGGAGAAAGGCCGGACTCTGAGAAATCATCATCTACAATGTCTAGCACAGGGGGAATATCAAGAGACCTGTGCTGAGGAAGTAAAAGGAAATCTCTGAGCCTTTTCTTTGATTCTGAATAATCTTGGCTCTCCCAGTGGAAGCGTTCCCTCATGGTATGCAGGGTTTCCCCAAAAGAAAAATCCTCAGGAGGAGAGGCTGAAGGAATGGATTCTTCAGCATCATAATCCTCATAGGGTGGAAGAGAGTATTCGTGTACAGAAGAGGAAACAGAGGAAATGGAAACCTGATCTGAAGAGTCATAATCTGTCGCTTGCCTAGGCCTTTTGTTAGGAGGGGGATGGGAACCCCTGATCAAGGTAATGAGGTCTTCCATGCCTAAAAAACAGATGCTCAAAATGGTCGAAGTCTGTTCTGAAGAATACTGTACTTGTTTCTTTGTCTTTAAAGCTGCTGTAGTCTTTGCTTTTGAAGCTGAAGTAGGCTTTACATATAACTGTGCAGGTCTGAAAACATCCTCAGAAGCCGATGCCTGCTCAGCGGCTCCGGACCCATCTGAGGGAAAGATTTCCGAGTGTCCAATACCTTGAGTATCCAGAGGCCTAGCTGGCTCCACGTGGGAGTCGTCAGCGGCCTGTGGCTCTGAGGTAGCGGGTGTCAGGGGCTGCGAAAGTGCCTCACTGAGAACCGGCGAACCAGCGACTGGCTTAGCTGAAGCCTTGTCGTCTGTTTTGGATCTCGGATGCCTGTCCTCTTTTTCCTTGCGATTTTTTGAAACTCTGGTCGTCGGTTGTTCCGACAGCATTATGTAATTTAATTTTCAGCCAAAGTAATGATAAGCAAAATCAAAGCGATGCTTAATAGTGCGTTTGTTGAATCTAGCACAAAAACGACAGCTAGCAACGATATGATCAGGGCCTAGGCAAGAAATACAGTAAGAGTGATAATCCTTATGAGGTATTTGCTTCCCACAAGAAATACAATTGTTAACTTTTTCTGACATCGGTCTGGAGCAAGAAAAAAAGTTTCCCCAACGGGATACTTAGCTTTAATGAAGACTTCGGATCTGAAATTCGTCTGCGAATATCTCAGGTGTCGGCCGACCGGCACTTGCGAACTGCTTTTGCTTCGGGCACTGCGCGGCAAGAAAGACCGAAGAAAATGGTGTCAGCTGCATCTTTTATACCCCTGGCACACTGATGTCAGGGAAGAGACAACAGCAGCCGGCGCCAGACCTACACTTTGGAATTCTGGCCAACCGCAGGTTGCCTGCCAGCAGGATAATCCAAGAGTAATGACTGCAACAGTGAAACACGGAGAACATCCTGATTAGAAGAATCATACTCTTCTTGCCTAGGCCTCTTATCAGGAGGGGGATGGGAGCCCCTGATCAAAGAAATTAGGTCTTCGGCCATTTTGAGCATCTGTTTTCTTAGGCATGGAAGTCTGAGTAGGAGAATGCTGTACTTGTTTCTTTGTCTTTAGAGCTGCTTTAGTCTTTGAAGCTGAAGATGACTTAATATATAGTTGTGTAGGTCTGAAGACACCCTCAGAAGCAGATGCCTGCTCAGCGGCTCCGGACCTATCTGAGGGAATGATTTCCGAGTGTCCAATACCTTGAGTATCCAGAGGTCCAGTCGGCTCCATGTGGGAGTCGGAAGCGGCCTGTGGCTCTGAAGTAGCAGGCACCAGGGGCTGCGAAAGCGTCTCACTGAGAACCGGTGACTGGCCTAGCAGAGGCCTCATCGTCTGTTTTGGACCTCGGATGCCCATCCTTTTCCTTGTCCTTGCGTTTTTTGTAAACTCTGGTTGTCGGCTGGTCCGACGGCATTATATAATTAAATCTTCGGCCATAGTAATGAAATGCAAAATCGAACAGATGCTTAATAGTGCGTTGGTTAAATCTAGCACAAAACCTACAGCTAGCAATGTTATGATCAGGGCCTATGCAAGGAATACAGTAAAAGTGAAAATCCTTATGAGGTATTTGCTTCCCACAAGAAATACAATTGCTAACTTTTTCTGACATCGGTCTGGAGCAAGAAAAAAGTTTAATGAAGACTTCAGTTCTGAAAATCGGATTTGAAAATCTCAGGAGTCGGCCGACCAGCACTTGTGAACTGCTTTTGCTTCGGGCACCGCGCGGCAAGAAAGACTGAAGAAAATGGCATCGGCTGCATCTTTTATACCCCTGGCGCACTGACGTCAGGGAAGAGGCGGCAGCAACCGACGCCGGACCTAGACTTTGGAATTCTGGACGACTGAGGGTAGCCTGCCAGCAGGATAACCCAACAGTAATGACTGCAACAGTGAAACACGATGAACATCTTCCTTCGGGTGTGTTTGACAAGTACATTTGCTACTTGAAGACAGTGCAGTGGTGCAGCGGTAGCGTTGTCTCCTCACAGCAAGAGAGTCTCCAGTTTGATTCTCAGCTGGAGTACCTTCTGAGCAGTGTCTGCATGTCCTCCCTGCATTCATGTGGGTTTACTCCTCTCAGCGCTCCAGTTTCCTCCCATGTTTCAAAGACATGCATCTGGACAGTTTCTCCCTGGGCCTCCTATGAAAACTGGTGTCGTTCCAAGTTGGACTTTCCCGGTAAACAAATGTTAAATAATAATAAATAAATAACAATGTGCTGCGTAGGAGTCTTAAATATTCAAACATGGTGTGACTATGTATTGATGTCTGTGAACAATGTACCAATAAAATCGACTGGCATGGGGTACTATCAGGATGGATGCTGTTATGAGACCTAAAGCCTTCAGACACAGCTGAGTTGAGACTCTGAGAATCCAGAATATAGGAGTCTCAAGTACTGCAGGGCTTGCATCATTTTCGATCTGCAGATGAGCACCTCAAAATATTGTGCAAGCTGCACCTTGAAGAATGTCAGCACTTGTGAGAGGTATAACTACATCTCTGCAATGTTATAACACATAAATAAGATGGCAAATCTTCAACAGACACTCACTTATTAGAGACTAAACAGGAGAAGCAGTTAATAGCCTATAATTTAAATAAGGGAAACCTTGCCTCCCTGCAACCTCTGGTGGGCTGCTAAAACAGAAATGCACTTGGTACACTAGGTCTGAGGTTGAATCCAAATGGAATCATCCAGAAATGGTAACAACTGGCTTTTACCTGGAAGCAAGACACCTCCTGGACTCCTTTCCTAGTTTGATGTGGCCACAAGCATCCTAGAGGTCAGAAGGCAGGAATTGATCAGTTTCCAAAAAAATTGCCTGAATCTCCTTGTGTTCTGACTGTGTTTCTCAAACATTTTGGAAATATAGAATATATTTTAGTGCATTTACTAAAACTGCATTTGCCTTAATATTGCTACAACTCAAGTGTTCTAGGTTGTACTGTATCTGAATTGTGTTTTAGCTGTTTTTCTGTATATATAGACTACCTACTTATTCTACTGTATTACTGCCTCTTAAATCGTTTTTCAGTTGTGCACTTGCCTGGCTTCATTTAAAAAGTTTTAAATTGCTAATTTTGTAAAGTTTTAATTGCATTTACTGTTTAGGACTACGCACTTGCGTGTTAGCCTTTTCTGTATCATTGCATTGTTTAGCCTGTTTTAACAAAAAAAAAAAAAATACTATCTTGTTTGCTCGTTTCCCACCTTTCCCAGCCAGTATAGTCCAAGATCCCAGGCTTTGCTTGTCTCAGGACTTTATTTTCTGTGTTCAGAGCTATCCAGACCTTGCTGTGGTAGAGGGAAGTCCTACTGCTTACCAGTGGGAGTGGTGAGCATTGTACTGCATTAACACTACAGGAGCTCTGAAATTGTAATTTTATTAGCCTTTTTAGGCTGATTTCTATACCTTTTAACTTTCTGGCTTAAAAACGCATGTGTTTGCGGATTTTTCGCATCGTGCAGCACCGCAGGGCTATGGCTACACTACTCCAGGTGCCAGAAATACTGCTCTTCAAATTTTCCCTTAGAACTAGCTGGTTTCTCAGTAGTAGCACTAAATTCTGAACCCCTGTGACTAGCACTTGCTCTAGAACCTGATGGAAAGCACTAGGAAGCCTGAAACTGATACAAGCACTCAACTCCCCTTGTCAATAAGGAAAAATTAACTGAAGGCACTAAACAGCCTATAATTGCAAGGTACCTTGCAAAGGTCACAAAAAAAAAAAAAAAAAATATATATATATATATATATATATATATATATATATATACATATATATACATTTTGAATCGAAAAAACAGTAAAAACTTCGAACAAACTGAAAAATCTTGCAAAAGTAAGGGAAAACAGCTCTTATACTTTACAGAAAAAAGCACCTAAACAGGCATGTCCAAGGGTCAGCTTCCAGTGATTTCTCCTGTCCACCTGGTGAATTTGGGTATACTGGGGCAATGCGGCAACTGCCTCATGTACAGAGACAACCCTCTCCTCCTACCACCCAACACTACAACCTGCAAGATGCACTTACATAGCCAAACTGGAAGCAAAGCTCTCTCCAGCAAAGACTGTGCTAAATAGTCAAGAGGGGAAGGTTAACACCTGCACTACACCTCAAGCAACACATAGCCCTTCAACACCCACACATAGCAACACTAAACCCACATATGCGGAGGCCCTTAACATTAACCTGCCCAAACAACAAGGACTTCCGAAGCTGAAATGCAAACACCAGTCACAACCAAAGTGACACATAGCTCACAACACCAGTGTGCCACCCAACAGCAGCCCCTAAGGCAAGATAATGTACCCAACACTTTAGTCATGTGACTCTAGTCAGGCACACTGATGTCCCACTCACCAGGCTGAACAAGGAGAAAATTACAGTCAGCTGCCTGTCGGGTGCCAGGATCTGCCACATAAGACATGCACTCCAGTCACTCCACAATAAGTACAAATACGACTCTTGTCATTGTCCATGTTGGAGTGAATGACTTGAGATGTACCTCCCTGGACTACATGAAGAGAGACATGGAAGAGCTCTTGGATCATGTGGCCCAGGCAGGTATGACCCTACTCCTGAGAAGCATCCTGCCTTTGCCCAGAATGATACCACAGTATAAGGACAAAATGATTGACTTCAACAATTGGCTAAGCTTCTGGTGTCATTCAAAGGGGATACAGTATCTGTCTGCCTGGGAAGACATGATCGACAAACCACGATGCTTTGCCAGAGATGGTCTGCACCTGTCACCCCTGGGATTCAGGTTATTGGCTAAAGCTCTTGCCACCCCTATAGTGCCTTTTTTAGGCAAGGTTCAAAGGACAAAAATCACCACCGTAACAGATGCAAGCATGCAACATCTGAAGGTAACGCTACTCAATGCTAGAAGTCTAAACCTCAAAATGCACTCTCTCGAGGCACTCCTAAAAATGGTGACCATCAATATTTTTGCAGTAATTGAGATCTGGTTCAAGGCTCCACAGAGCACCCCTGCAATACCAGGCTACAACTCTTACCACACTTTTCGGCCACAAGACCGAAACACTAAAAGTGGAGGAGTGTCCATATTCACACCTCCAGGCTAATTGCCCAACACAATGCATCTGAAATTCTCCAGGTGAAATTAACACTAGGTAAGATTGCAATCCAAATTGTAGCTTGCTACAGATCCCCCACCATGCCCCAAGATTCTCACTACATCTTTCTAAACATACTAGAAAATATTAAGATACAACCAAACACCCTAATACTGGGTGATTTCAACTACACTGCCATTAACTGGGAAAACTACTCGGGGTACCAACACTTTTTCCCAATGGTTCTTGGAATTCATAAATTCCAACACCCTGAATCACCTAATCTATTGTCCAATATCCTAGACCTGGTCATTACCAACATGCGAGATAGATGCTCCACATCAGTGGTCACCCCCTCTTTGGTCAGGTCTGACCATAAGCAAATCACCCTTGACATCCACATCCTACCCCCACCCCCCAGTAAGGAAACCTCCATAAAAAAACTTCTCCAAAGCCAATTTCAAGCCACTCAAGTCAGAAGTGACAATCTTCATGGCACCCATGCAGATGGGATCTGAAAGTTCGACTGCTGAATCCAACACTAAGGCATTGTACAAGCACATCCACTTGTGCATGAATCGTGCCATCCCAAATAGAACCAAGATGCTCTTCTCCAAAAAAAGGAAGCCAATCTGGTGGTCCCCCTGCCATAAACAAACTATACAACAGAAGGAAGAAACTGTTGCAATAAAGAGGAAAATCCCAGGATGCAAAAAACATCCTTACCAGACTTAGTAAGAAGCTGAGATCCCTCATAAAATCCTCAAAAGCTAATTACAATAATAAAATTGCCAACGATTCCAAAGACAACCACAAGGCATTCTATAGTTATGTCAAGAATCTAAATGGCGAGGGGTGTGGCTAGGATGCTGAACTGATAGCTGCACTTCATTTCAGCTACTTCAATACAATTCCTGACAGGAATTTTACAAAATAATATTTAATTTGAAGAAATATTTATTACTAACTTATTTCTAATAACTTCGAGCATCTATAAGAAAAATTTTATTGTCAGAACTTGAATAATTCCTGTCAAATTAAATTACTGGAAAATCAGCACCAATATCAGCTCTACAGCATGAGTCATCTAAGGAATACAGCACAAGACTCTTCTCTCAAAAAAGACCTACAATCTCTCAATACAAATATACAGGAACTTACAATAAAAATCGACAAGATGGACAATAAAATAGATACTTTTAAAGAAAAGTGCTCACAACTGGAACAGCTTCAAGAAATGTTTACACAGCAGAAAGGACAGATATCAGTTATTGAACAGTCATTAAGTGACATTGACACTAGAGTCCAAATAGAAGAACAACAAATTGAATTCTTACTTCAACAGAACACATTTACTAGAAAAGCTTGATGATATGGAAAATCAAACAAGAACAAATAATATTAGAATATATGGTCTACCAGAAAAATCTGAAGGGGACAATATGATAAACTTTCTTACCACCTGGATGCCAGATGTAACAAAAATACCTGAAGCTCTTTCATATGGCATAGAACGTGCGCACAGATCACTAGCAGCTTCTGGAAATACTTCTCCAAGTAAGAACAAGCAGAGATCTATAATTGTGAGACTTTTTTCTACACAAGATAAAGATCTTATATTAAGAAATGCTTGGGTAAATTCTCCCATCAAATACAATGATTCACTAATAAGATTTGACAATGATTATTCTACAAAGGTGGTTTCAAAAAGAAAAGAATTTCTCCCAATAATAAAAACCTTGAAGAAAAAGCAATTGAAAGTCCATCTTTTATTCCCAGCAAGACAGAGTTTTTCTACCAAATGGAATAAAAATCTTTGAGACAGTAGATTCAGCCATAAAACACCTTACCAACAACAACAACATCCTAACACATGAAGAATCTATGGACTGGACAATAAGTACACCGAAAAGAAATGCTGAAGTAAATAATTGGAAAACTGTTGAGCAAAAGAAAAAAAAACTAAAGGACAAATAATCTTACATATGTTATATTCTGTAAAAATCTAAAAAATAATAGTAACAACAAAAGAAAAGTTCTTACTGTCTTCAAGTTACAGGTACTGTTTTCAATTATACTTTAAATGTCAAAATTAGCATAAATTTAAATACATTTATCTCAAATCACATCAATATACTAAGCATAATTTAAACATTACTCTATTTTTCATTATCTATCTATTATTTTCATATTCTTAATCAGAGTAAATCAATGCATAATAATGTTCTCAAATATTTATTTATTTTCTCTCTGTGTTTTGTTGTTTTTATTTTTCTCTTCTTTTTATAAAGTCTTCATTAACTTATAACACTTTAATCAGTATATGGTTATATTGCTTAATAGGTATAGTAATGGCTGCTATATAACTTATTATCAGTTACATCCCTGACGGCATTACTTTTTATAAGTTAAAAGTGTCCCTGTTTGGATAAACGCTAATGCTGGGCGGAATTGTGTTGCTTTTGAAATTAAGTATTTCAGTTTAGATGTATTATAAGACTACTTTAAATAATCTTAAAAGATGTTCTGCCTTTGACCCATATGCACATATTGATATAGTACAGTGAAAAAATATGTTTTAAGAGATATTTTGAGGCTATAAGTCAGGTGTGTTGTGGCTCTGGACATCAGGAGTTGAGAGATGCTTGTGACTAGCTTAGATATCCTGTTGTCTTTTCTTTTGTAGAGAAATACGGCATAGCATGTTTAAAATGCAAAGTTAGATAGTTGTGAACACTACTCCGCAAACTAGAGTGCTCACGTGCACACTACATGAGTTTGTCACGAAGTAAGAGAAGGGAAAAGAAAAAAGAAAAAACACATACCTTTTCCCGCTTGGTTCTCGAGACAATTTAACAGCCACAAACATCACTAGAAACTGGAGTTACTTATTGCTTGTCGCATTTACTTGTGTACGCCATCCCCTGACTCTTTCTAATTGACGTCTAGTCAGGAAATAAGCTAGGTTCGCATTTAAAGATACAGGAACCTAAATTCCTTCTAAGGAAATGTAAATAACATATGAGGTTCATCTAAATATACACAGATATATATTTTTGAAGCACTTTCAGCTTATGGCTTCTGATGTCTTCTAGCACCTTGATAGATTAAGGACATATATCTGCTTGTCTTTGTCAGTTTAGTTTTCCAGACATTTTAGCTATCCCTTACTATGTTTTGTACAGCAGAGTTTAAAGAGCAGAAATTAATCATCAGCAAATAGAATCACTGCCATTTTACAAATTCTCTAAAGAAACTAGTAAATGTCAAGCAACTGGCAGGCTTATTTTAAGGAAAATTGCCATTTGCCACACTGGTGCTTCTACAAAATACTACTAATGTCCTGCTACCAAAATATGCCCTCAAATGGACAAATGAAATGCAACAAGAAGGTTAAATGTACATTTAGCAAATCAAGCATTTAAATAACAGTATAATATACTAGATAGAGAAAGTAAAAGCAATAATTATATAAACAACTATAATAAGTAACATAACAGAGGATTTAACCCAATGTGACAATTACACAATATTTATATCCCATATAGGTTTGAACTTTGTCGAAGCATCTGTGTTCTACACACATATTGTATTAAATCCAATTTGAGTAGAAGAGGGAGAGGCTTAGCCCACACCCTAATTTATTACTAAGTTACCATGCATTGTGAACATACATTGTGGCCGGTACTCGGCAAGCTATCCATCATTAGATGGCTCATGCTGTTCCCATTTACTCATCTGAATGATGACTGCGGCTGTACTCTTCTTATTATATTACCTGGCTGTGGCTTCACCCTTCTTATAATATTACCTGGCTTTTTGCATTATCACGAATGACAATACTAGTGTATGCGGTTATATCATGTTACTGTTAGTGTAAACAAAAATGCTTGACAATGCAACCGTAATTCTCAAACCTTTCTGCAGACAAATGTATAGCATTGTCTAGCAGTTGAAAGCTTGATTGTTCCTGATCAGCAGACCTGTATTTTCATGTTCCAATATGACTACATGAAGAGACTCCAATATTAGTCTGCAAGTTTAGTAAGCAGTAAATTCATCAGGGATTAATTCGAGGGGACACTTACATTATAGCTAAAGCACTTGACATTTGATAAGTGTATCCTCTCAGTGATGAGTTCTATCTAGTCATTAACTGTACAACAACTTTTTCTGAGAAATATTGTTGTAATGCCAGTTAATTATTTGAATTAAATATTTCTATATACAGTCATAGAGCAATTACCAGGATAAATAAAACTCTTGCAGTGCATGGATCACCATAGCTATCCTCTGATGTTAGAGGAAAAACAAGCTTCTTAATCACCTTTCTGACGTAATAAAGGTATTACCCCATAGTTTAAATACATTTTGTCTTTTTACTGCAAAGTGGGTTAGGAATTTTAACCTGTAACATTTTCATACATAATAGTTTAAATCTTACCAGCTTCCATTATTTTGATATGTTCTCCAGTATACTTTTTAAATACTATAATGAGAAGCTCTGGATGTTTAATTCTAAACTTTTATTCAATCATAAGATTAAATTACTGGTGTTAAGTAAGCCAAAATTATATCTCCAGCACTTATTGTCAGCAGATAAATCCACTGGTTAAGTGTCAGTCTAAGCTGTAAGAGTTAATATGTGATATACATAGATGTTTGCTTTGAAAATGTCGTCAAGTGCACTGTAGTTTTACCTCTGTACTGTGTCTTTTTGATTATACAAAGTCCCTCATAGTTGATAAAAGTATTAACAACAAAACACTAAATTAAGTAACAACATAAGTAGTCTCTTGGATAAGGGAGATGTCTAAATTTTGATCTTGTTGTCTCCAGCCATGGGAATTGTCTTTGAAAAGCTGAAAAATGCAATCCGATGAACATATTTAATGTCTACTAAAGAAATATTAATCTACTTGTACATTGTATTGCATTTCAGTTTATGTTAAACATGAAATATGATGTAGTTTCAGAACTATTCATGTTTTTATTCCAATATGACTTTGCAAATACTAATTTAAACAGTGGTTTCGGACTTGAGTAATCTAAAACATACACAACAATGGTATTGTATTATACAGTAATGTCAGTAAATAGTTTTCAACAGATGTCTGCAACATACAGTTATAGATTTTATCATGTTTATTAATACCCTAAACTATTGTGAAATACTACCTTAATCTAAATATTTGTACCTTTTTGAAACTTGATTAGAAATAAGTATTACTGAATTACAATAAGATAAGAGTAAAGAATATATTTATATATTTTAGCTGATTAGATTATCTTAATACATTAATACATTATTCAATTATCTTTATTTAAAAACTAAGAGGATAAGAGAAATGGATCCAATTATTATTTGTGAGGGTAGAAAGTTTGTTTGGTTAGATTCACTAACCAAACAAAGAGGTATACTACCTCATAGCGATAGGGAATGGTTTTTAAGGTTAAGAATTACAAGTTTGGAAGTTCTTTGTTTTTTTTTATTCTATCACTTTGGTGTCACTCAGAAACATGCAAAAATCATACAAGAAAAACTTTTTGAATTCTGTATCCAAGATGGAACTAAGAATAAACAATATTTACATAAACTCACACATAAAACAAACTCAAAACTAGGAAATGAAATGTTTATCCATAAATGTTAATGGTCTAAATAATAATAATAAAAGGAGAAGCCTATTCAAGTACATAAACTTACATAAACCACAAATAGTCTTCTTACAAGAGACACACTTATTAGATAGAGATATAAACAAATTAAATATTAATAATTACACAGTACTAATAAACTCTCAATACAAAACAAAAAAAAAAGAGGAGTAGCTATACTACTTCTCAACTCAACTATAACACCTAAAATAATTACTACTCATCAAGATACATCAGGTATGTTTTGTCTAGCTTCAATAGAATTGAATAAGAGAATGTATACGTTAGTAAATCTATATTGGATCCCAGGACTAGGATTAAAAACAGTTAAACAGCACTTTGAAGAGATAATTCATTTAACTAAGGGTAGTCTGATATTGGCAGGAGACTTCAACTGTATAACGAATGAAAAAGATACAGAGTCTAAATCTAAAAGAAGAAAACAACCTATCTCTAAAGCACTATCAAAATTTATAGATACATTGTATTTAAAATATATAAATGAATTTGCAGAATCAGACTCACTAATCTTCACATTTTATTCACATAGATATAAAATTAACTCTAGAATTGATGGAATATATGTAGAAATACTACCTTAATCTAACAAAAATTGATGAAGTCAGAATTATAAATTGTCCCTTATCTGATCATAATGCCACAGTCTTTGGGATAGAGCTTACACCATTTTATTCAAATCCCATTACTAGGATACCTTCCTATATCACAAAATTGACAGATTTTAAAGAATTTTATGAAGAAACAATCAAAAACTTTCTAGAAATAAATTACACAGAAGATATTTCAAAAATATATGTCTGGGATTCATTAAAAGCAGTTACATATGGAAAAATATTATCCTGGTACATAAATAAAAGGAAGTTATGGAATAAAGATATGCTAGACTTACAAAACAAAGCAGATAAATTGAAACTGGAAATACAAAAGGGTAACACTACTCAAGTTCAAAAACTTACACAAATCAACAAGAAGTATACAGAATTGTTACATCATAAGATTATGATTAATTTAGAAAAGATAAAAATAAACTCGTACTCTACTAATTCAGCACACCTGAGACACTTAACTAACAGAACAAAAAAAATTAAATCTAAGCAAATAAAAGAAATATTTATTCCTAATACTAACAAAAAAGTTACAGAACTAAATTATATTTTAGAAGCATTTAGACTCCAATTTAACATTAATAATTCCATAAACACTCAAGATATACCTACTAAGGGTATAAAAAAATACGTAATATTTATATTAAATTAACACAAGAACAAATAGACATTTTAAGCAAACCAATCAATATGACAGAATTAAAATCACAAATTAAAAAGCTCAAGACAAATAAAGCACTTGGCCCAGACAATATGCTACCAGAAATGTATAAATTAATACCCAATCAAGCCATATCCTTATTATTAAAAGTATATGATATAGCCAAGAAAGATTTGAATATACCACCCTCTTGGAAATATTCATTGATATCCCCAATTATCAAACCAGATAAAGATGAGAAGCAGTGTTCCTCATATAGGCCAATATCATTACTCAATATAGACTATAAGATGTTTACGGCTATATACGCACATAGGATCAAACACTTTCTTCCTTTCTTAATTCACAAAGATCAAACAGGTTTTATTAAAGGAAGAAATACTTCAGATATTAAAATAGATTATAGCAAAGATAAAGTCCTCGATTTAAATGTAATCTCATTAGATATTAATAAAGCTTTTGATTCGGTTAACTGGAACTTTCTTTCACTAGTTTTAAAAGAATATAACTTTCCTTCTAATTTTAATAATCTTATCCAAATACTATATGAAAAATCTACTGCATATGTTAAACTAGGATCGCATAGATCAGGCCCTATAACAATCAAAAAGGGAACTAAACAAGGTTGCCATTTATCACCATTGTTATTTGCATTACTCTTAGAACCCTTTGCAAATCAAATCAGATCAAACAATAACATAAAGGGCATTTGTATTAATAACATGTTAAACCTTAAAATCCAACTCTTTGTTTATGACATACTATTAACTCTCTCAGATGCAAATGAGACTTTGAATGCTCTATTTAACTCCATGAATAAATTTCAAAATATTTCAGGCTTAAAATTTAATGAAAACAAAACTAAAATTATGCCCTGTAATTGTAAAAAAAAAAATGTATATAAACAAAAGATTTAGTAACAAAGTAAATTATTATATTTGGGAATAAATCTACTCAATGAATTAACAGATTCTCTAATATTTAACTATAATAAAATACTAGACAAAATAGAACAAACAATTCATTACTAGAATAAATATATCTTTTCAACAGCAGACAGATTATATCTTATTAATTTCCCAAAATATTATACTTAATACAAAATATTTCATTGCCACCTCCCAAATATATTATTCAGAGATACAATAAACTCATTTTTAATTTTCTATGGTTTCCAAATAAACCCCGTATAGCCTTAAATAAACATTTACCAGATTGGGAAGACGGTGGAATTAATTTACCAGATATTGATTGATATATTACCTCATCTGTTATTAAAAACATAACACTATGGTTAAATAATTTATACACACCTATATGGAAACAAGCCCATGAGCAGATTTACATAGAAATCAATTATAATCACATACAAGACAACTTAACAGTAATATCATCACCCCGTATATGGATGTTAAAAGATTATTTTTTTAGGGAAAAGGAATAATATTAATAAATTACCATCAAACTATATAAGCTCTATACTTTCAGTGTTCAAAACATATATAAACAAAATACCAAATATTAATTCTTGGATTTTTCTTATTTTCCCTATAGCTTTTACATCAAATATTCTAGATACATTCCAAATATCTAAAATAAATATACTTAAAGAAGAAACATTACTCTTTTGGCATCAACTTATAGAGAAAGGGAAAATTCTAACACATGAACAGATAATTTATAACTATAATATAAATAAAGGCAATTGGTTGTTTTTACAAAATCTAAGGCATTTTCTTATAAATAAAATAGAACAAATGCAACCTTCAGTTAGACATGAAGCTCCAAAACTCATTGAATACCTTATTCTCATCACAAAACAGCCTTATCAGAGTACAGGTTATTTGTCTAATATCTATAAAATTGTTAAAAAAAAAACCATCATGAAAAATCATACTGGGATTATTATACTTTAATAAACAACCATCCTGCAATTGAAGAAGAAAAAAGTAATATTCTAAAATCTTCCAAATTTTCTACATTATCAAAATACGGGCAATTATTCACTTGGAGATATCTACACAGAAGTTTCTATACACCATATAGGTTAGCCAAAATGTATTCTATTGAAGATCAGTGTTGGATATGCCATACCAAGATAAAAGCAGATTGGCAGCATGTTTTTTATGAATGTATATGTCTCAATATGTACTGGAAATCCATCGACTATTTTTTCAGACTGTTTATAATGATAATTTTCAATTAACAAAGTCTTTAATTTTATTCAACTCTCCTATTCCAAACTGTGTACCAAAAAGACACTAAAATCCTATGGTCACTATTGGCAATTTCACATAAAATCATAACTATACACTGGAAAAATGAGGCTTCTCCTACATTCAAGGAATTTGAGAATTTAACAACAGTTGCTCACATGGAAATATTAACAGTGAAGAACAGAACTAAATGATCTACTTCTTACTACTACTCCTGGATGAAAGTACTGGAAATACTCGAAAAGATCGAAGAAGATACATCATCTTATGTTTCTAACTTTATATAATATAGAATTTCAATGTTATTTGCATAGACACCAATGTAAATAGTTATATAATGGTTTGAAGTTAGTAATGTTTTAGAATTTTAAATATGTTATTTATCATTATTTCATGTAATGTTTCTTAAGACATCTTATTTGAAATAATAAAATATTTAGTAAAAAAAAAAAAAAAAAGAATTTAAATGGCAATGCTCAGATCTGCTCTGAGCTACAACAGAATAGCATTAAATATACTGAACCCAAGGATATTGCCAATATCCTGACAGATCGATTTAGTGCCAACTTCACCCCCCTCTCATCCCCTAAAGGGCCCATCTCAATACCAAAAGATTGCCAAATTCCGGTAATCACAGCCACACAGGTAAAAAATGCACTCTCCAAAGCTAAGAATACAGCATCCATGGGACCAGATGACATCCTGGGCTGTGTACTACATGAACTACAAAATGAACTGGCACCTCACCTAAGTCTCATGTTTAATCATAGCCTCACCTCAGGCTTCATGCCCACTGAGTGGCGCACAGCTACAGTTATCCCACTCCACAAAGGGGGGTCCACCTTGGATCCCGGGAATTACCATCCCATCAGTCTGACGTGCCTGATCTGCAAGGGCATGGAATGCATTATCATGGAACTTATAAACAAAGACATTGGCAACCTTCAAACATTGAACCCCACCCAGTTTGGGTTCGTGAAGAGCCAATCTGGTCTCCTGAACCTGACTGACTTCTTTGAATCAGTCTCCAGAGCTGTGGATGTGGGTAAGGCGGTCCACACAGCCTATCTGGACCTTGCCAAGACCTTCGACACCATCCCCCACTCTGGAATCATAGATAAGCTCACTAAGCTGGGCATTAATCCCTACATCACTCGATGGGTTGCCAACTGGCTTACTGACAAAACGCGGACTGTAAAAGTAGCCGACTCCAAATCCAGCTCCAGACAAGTGGAGTACCTCAGGGTTCAGTCCTGGGACCGCTCTTGTTTGACATCTACTTCTCTGAAGTACAGGCCAACACTAAGGGACTCTGGCTAACAAAGTTCACAGATGACTGCAAACTGGGAGCCATTACTGAATCTCCAAATGATGTGGATATTCTACAAAACGGCCTTACAGAAACAGATACTTGGTGCCAGAGCCATGGACTCAAGCTTAATGCCAAGAAATGTATAGTTATCCCCTTTGGGAAAAAACATGTATCCATGAATTACCACAAAGGTGGCAGTACACTAAACACCAAAAGTGTGATAAAAGACTTAGGGACACAGGTGGACATTGGTCACACCTTTGTTAACTACATTGCCACGACAGTCAGAAAATCCTTCTATGTGGCACACCTCATCACTAAGGGCTTTTCATCCAGAAAAAAGGAGGTCATTGTCCCACTGTACTCATCCCTCATTAGACCCATTATAGAGTATAACACCCCGTTTGGTATGTACCTCACAAGACATCTGCAACAGCTGGAAAGGCCGCAGAAATACCTCACTAAAAGAATCACAGGCCTAAAGCAGATGCCATATGCTGACCATCTTAAAAAAAGCTCCAGCTATACTCTGTGGCATATCGTCTACTCAGAGGTGATCTCTGCTTAACATGCAAGGCCATGTCAAACCCTGAGCTGTTGGACATGCTCCACTTAAAGAAGTCCCAATCCCTCAGAGCCACATCCTCCAGGGATCTAAACCTTGTCATCACAATGAACAAAACATGCTGGAGGGATAGGTTCCTGACCCAGAGACTCCCCATACTGTGGAATAGACTGCCCATACATGTCAAGCAGAGCGCCTCCTTGGCCTTCTTCAAAAGGAACTTTTGATGACTGGATGGGAGATAGGAAATTCACCCCAGGGATCATGTCAGTCACACTGCTGGACAGGGGTCCAGGGAAGTAAATATTGTGGGACGAAATATCCAGGAAACTGTTATGGCTAGGCTTGTACAGCCCTAGGGCCAATAGCCTAGTACCAACCTATGAACCATAATGTTGAATTTAAGACAAATACACAAAAGAATATATGTGATGTATATGTTTGCAAATGGGAATATGTTAATATAGTTCATTTTCTTTTATATAAATATACGTCTGTGTTTTAAGTGATAACTAAATAAAGCTATTAAAAAATAAACATCTCTGTAACACCAAATAACAACAAATTCTTTGAAGGAAAGTTTATAACTGCAAATGCTAACGAATTACAATGATGAAATGAAGTAACGAGGTAATAACACATGCTACAATCATGTCCAATAATTAAGGTCTTCAACTGCAAAGCTCCAACAGCAGCAGACCAAACACTGAACATCTGAGTACAAAAGTACAAATATACAATGAAGAGCAAGATTATCCTAAGCAGCCATTTGCCACCACATTAGACTTTCCACTAATATTTGCATGAGTTCCCTTGCTAATTTCAGCAATAAAAATAATCGGAGTAAAATCCTAACCCCTTCTTGTCTGACTGCGCCTCTTTCTTTTGCTGGAGAATGAGGACTTTTCTTATTGACCAATTCTAACAGGGTGGGACATCGAGTAAGGAAAGAGATAAGTGGAACTGTCCATTTTATGAAGGGCAGCTGGTAACCTCCAGATACAATTGCCCAGTCCATTATGATTGCTTTCCATGCAGCAGGTGGATGGACTGACAGAGCCCCAACTGCCTTCTAAGTGGGACAGTCAGGCAAGGCATCAAAGCTGATGCTGACTACCTGTGGCTACAGCTCCCTGAAGTTTGCCAATAACCCTGGCCTTTGGGCTTGCTACCCTTCTGGAAATTACACTGTTTACTTTCATCCACGTTATTGCTTGTTCTTTTGCTGTATGCTACATGTAAATCATAGCTGGTATCAAGTCCTCCACATTCTTAAAAAAAAGGGGGGGGGGACCAGAGAGGCACTTTTGCCCTCCTTCTCCATGCTCTCAAATTCTCAACATGCACCTTGACTTTGGAATATATATATACATGGACTACATAATGACAAAGGTAATCTTGCTGCTCTTCGCAAAATATGTTAAACGCAGTTACATATGCTGGCACATTCCAGTGCCAGGTCCCACAGCTCTAACTGAAATCCCAGTAATATTACACAAAGTGTGCATCATGAGGTTGATTCTGGTCAAAGCAGTTGGGGACAGGAGTACAAGTTTCTTTCACATGCCCATCTGTTTTAACAGTCTGATGCATTCTGTCTGAATGCTTAATTACGTAACACAAATGGTCAATTTCAGACATATTTCTATGAACAATGGTAAAAGACACACATACCCATTTTACCAATCTATCACTCCAAATTCCTTAATGGGGGTGGGGTGGGGGACAGTTGTGTTCTTAAAGCTGATAAGGCAGATGTCAGGCTTAGACATCTCTGACCAAAAACCCTATCCTCTTAGAAGCAGACTGCTGCAGTCTGTCTTCTTAGGTCTAAGTGGTTACTATATCAAACCACCAAACCACCTTAGTAGCATCTTTTACAAGATCCACTAATACAGAAACCACTCATGAATACTGCTGGGCAAATCTGGAGGTCTTCTGCAGCATCCCTTGAGGGAATATCACAAGATAAATGAGCAGTTCCCACCCTATTGTGCATCATTTAAATATTTCCCAAATTTTAGATCATTAAGGGGATTCAGGGGAGTTGTTATCCTTATTTATCGACATCTGCTACAGAAGACTTCAGTGAGAGTCTTAAATGCTTCCTTTTATGCAGAGCCTTCCTGGTGGGTGGTAGGGGCCTGCAAAATATGAAGAGCCCCTTTTAGATGCACACATCATATGGGGGAGGAGGTTGAAAAAAAAAAAGCCTGAAGCCCCAGACCTTTCCTTTGTAACATGCTGCAGAGCCACATGCATAAGAACAGGCTGACCAAGAATCAATGATGGTGCTGGCACTGGAGATTGGTACAACGCCCAAAGGGAACCATGGCATGGGAGCTTGCTTGATCAGTTTCAGTTTCAATGTTAACAGCTGCTGACAGTATTCCTGTAGAGAACCCAGCTCTTGATATGCTGTGTCAGACACCACCAACACCATAAAGGCCAGTATTGACACTGGAAGAATAAATCTCAGTCCCTGGCATTTGATCCAAAACCACCAGCAAAACTGGCAGTAATAACATACGGATTTCAAGGTAAGACCAGATGATGAGTACGACCAACCCATACTGTGCTGACACCGATAAGAGATTGTCTCCAACCCAAAAGACAGAATCAGCTCCAAAACAGCGGAGCCCATCAACACCAGAACTGATGTAGAAAACAGTGATACTGATGGCCTTTAGAAAAAAAACAAAAATAAACTACATTCCTCAAATAATGGCAATACAGCTTCTGTACACATCGCAAAAACCATGGCTAAAATAAAAAAAAAAAAAACAAAAACATCCAAACCAGAAATATAAAGACAAAAATATACAAAATAAAGTTGATAAAAAAAAGAGAGAGAGAAGAAAAATAAAACTCAACCATCTATGAAGACTCTAGCTGTTCTTTGAGGAGTTCTATAGCTCACAGCAAAGTATGCAAGTCAGGCAGTGCTAGCTAGCTTGTATGTTGACCGGGATGCTCAGCAAACAGTGCATACTGCAGAAAAAAGGTACAGAAGAAAAAAAACCTGGTTACAGTCTGAAGAAGGGTTAATAAAGAGCTCTGAGGGGAAATGAAATCAACTGCATAAACAAAACAAATTTAACTGACAGAAAGGATCTAACCCAGCAAAAAGGCATAAAAAATCTTTTGTTTAAAAATGTCTCTGTATGGCCGTGCAACCTCAGTGTCTGATGCTTTGCTTAGATTTTCAGCTTGGGTGCCCTCTTTGTAGACTTTACATATCCTTCTTCTGAAGGGGTAGCTGGTAACCTCCAGATACAATTGCGTGATTTTCTGAGGTCTCTGGTTTCATCCCAGAATGACATGCTACCAAGTGTGTTGGCAAAGTTGTGTGCTACGCCAGTGTTAGACTGATGTACCATACAGAATTGACTGCTCATGTACCTGCAGCTATCTAAGATAGGCTCAGCCCTCAATTACCTTGAAATGAATAAACTGGGTATAGAAAGTCATACAATTAAATAATATTCCACAGGTCCTCAGAAGTACATTATATCTTCTAATAAAACTTGCACATAATTCTGGATTTTTTCTAAGAGATGTCTTTTGCCCGGAGATGCTGTGACACTTGTAATGCTAATTAGATCAGGATATGAAACTGGACTGCTGTAGAATTTTGAATAATCTCTTCAATATCTAAAGTACCCAACAGCTTCTTTCAGAAATGGAATTTAAGAAGTTGGGGATGCAATCAGAGTTGACTTGAAAAGATTATCCTACAGTAAGAGTGAAAAAATAATTGACTTGAAGAGACTCCCTTTACAAAGAAGCTACACATCTCCTTTGCCATTTGCACATATCTGTTTTCTACTGTGTTATCAAAAGGAATGACAGAGTCTGAGGATTAAACTCAGAAATGGGAGACCAGGACATTCCAAACAGGTTTCAAACTTGGGGCCAAAAGTGGCAGTACATTAAAGAAACTAGAGAAATGACCTGATCTAATAGCTGATTAGCCTTCTCTTCTTACAGGAGGACTACAGAATAATACCTACGGGCACGTGAAGGACTAGCATCTTGGTGTGGCATCTGGAACATCAAGATGGCAGAAAAGGAGACGGACATCAGCACAAATATCAGACTACACAATGCTTACAGGATACCCAACCACGACATACATTCTGAACTCTGACACCAGCTAAAGGCACCACATTTTTAAGAAATGCAGCCATGGTACATCCGCCTCTGTGATAAAGTAGTCATAAGCAAAATAAACAGTAGTAAAAACTGTACTGATATTTTCTTTCGAATTTCAAGAAACTGCACCTTTAGAAAACACATAACTTACACCGATAATCTTACTACAATGACATTTGATTTTTCAGTCTTACTGTTTCATGCAAAAACAGTTAACACATTTACGAAGATGCAATTCAATGATCACTTTTCCATCTTAATTATGGTTGCTAGCTTTAATCATCATACATATTTTAAGTATCTGAGAATGTCTGTGATCTACAATCTGAGACTGGTTAACTGTGATGTACTACAATCTGAGACTGGTTAACTGTGATGTACTACAATCTGAGACTGGTTAACTGTGATGTACTACAGGGAAGCTCCACTCAGTCCATCAGATGTTAAGGACTCGGGTGAACACATCCTGGCAAAACCACTGCTGCTTCTGGACATGTCTCTAGAAGCACCTTCTCAGATTTCTCTCTGAAAACTAGTCTGAATTACGCATTTCCATTTTGGACAAATAGCTCCAATTTCTCCTGCTCAACTTTCTATCCTAATTACAGGATAAGTCATTTGCACACGTTCTTCCTGGCAGCTTTTTCTGAAGAACTTTTCTGCTCTCTCTCACTCTCAGTTTTTTGGAAAGGAAATATAGTCTTGTTCTCTGATCACTGTAGTATGTTTTATATAGACTATTTGTTCCAATCTAAGTTTTCAGGCTTGATTTAAGAAGCAGAGGTATCTGTGACCCATCAAAACTTCAGTTGGCTCTAGACAAACACAGCTAAAAAGTACTTCTATATTCCAATAATGTCCAATGTACATTTTGTGCACTCATTCTGTACTCTAAGCCAGGTGCACATTTACATAACAATCACTGTTCGCTATCCAAACTTTTTCATGAGGTTTTCACTTTTTTAACTGTCCTCTTGACTTGATAGAGCATGAATAGTTTAGGCTATGTTTCACAAGCTGAAAACCCCAAAGCAACGAAAATCACTTGAACTCTGTACTTGTATTCCATAGTCATTGCCTGAAAAGAGCACACTGGGTAATCCATGCCTCAAAAAGTATAGCTTTAAATGCACTAACAACATCACTCATCAGTTAATTTCATGAAAATATTAATATTATACCATGATCCCCCCAAAACGTGCACGCTGATTGGCCAGCGTGCCCGTTGTAAATCGAGTTATACTAATGGAAAAAGGTCCGGTCGCCCGGACTTTTTTCCATTAGTATAACTCGATTTTAAACTGTCTCGCTATGTTAAATGGGTTTAACATAGCGAGACAGCTTTAAATAAGCAACGGAGATCTCCGCTTTTATTTAAAGCTGTCTCGCATGTTAAACCCATTTAACATACCGAGACAGTGTTTTAAAAGCAACGGAGTAAGCAAGATCTCCGTTGCTTTTTGAGTCTCGCTATGTTAAATGAGTTTAACATAGCGAGACAGTTTTAAAATAAGCAACGGACATCTCCGCTGCTTATTTTAACTGTCTCGCTATGTTAAACTCATTTAACATAGCGAGACACTAAAAAAGCAACGGAGATCTTGCTTTCTCCGCTTTGCTCACAGCTCTGATGTACCGCGCAGGCGCGCAGTACATCAGAACTGCCGGATGCCAGACATCTGCGGAAGGGCAGCAAACAGGCATTATACTATGCCATTATTTAAGAAAAGTAATAGTTTCTTTTCTTAAATAATGTCATAATAGCAATAACTCACTTCTGGGTGTGGTAATGCTAAATTTACCTACGGTTGGCTTTGTTTGGTCCGGGCGCCTCGGGACCAAACCACGCCAACCGTGGGTAAATTTAGCATTACCCACACCCAGGCGTGGGTTATTGCTATAATAATCTACACATATTTCACCTAACATGCATTAACTTTTCTCCCCAGTTTTCTTAGAATAACAAATACAAAACCAAAATCTACCACACTCAGAAAAGAAAGCATATCCAAATTTTAAGGGTTTTCATCTTCTCACTTCAAGACTTTTTTGGAATACAAACACATTAGAAAGTATCCACACTTCAATACCTTACTCCAGCCAATAATAATACCCATTTGATTAAAACAATTAAATATCTGAATTATTCAATTATTAAAATTCCTCTTCAGTTTTAACATAAGCTTCACATTGTTTTTTTCAAACCAGATAATTTACCTACTTCTAACATGATCTGACATTCCTTCCTTTCTTTTTCCAAAAATGTATTTACATCTCCACCCCTTAAACTTCACATATCTAACACTGTAAATGAAACCTTTTTTAAAATTCTGCCAATCTTGTATGTTTGCCTAATGCATTATTTATATCTCCCATCTTTGTTACATAAACAACTTCGCAAATGCACTGTGATAACTTTCTTGTTGTTTAACCAACAAACAAAAAATTCCAGATAAAGCACATTTCAAGATATGTCAAAGAAACAGCAAACGTTCCAAGCACGGCTTACTTCAAAATATTTAATGGGTACAAAAAATATAAAAAAATATTTTTTTGTACACATTAAATATTTTGAACTAAGCCGTGCTTGGAACCTTTGCTGTTTCTTTGACATTTACTACGTTTTCACAGTTGGTTCCTGTGTCGAAAGTGAGGTTTGTTTGCAGTTACATTATAAGATATGCCACATTTACAGAATTACAATTAAACCTTTCACAAATTTGACCAGTTTTCTCTACATGCTTAACACACAATTTCCTGTCCAAATAGACTTACACAATAGACTACAAACTCACAATTAAAAGTTCCATCACTCATAATAATTGTGCATCTCTTCCTCACAAAATATTTCTCAAACATGAACCCATTTCATTTAACAATTATGGGCCATTAGCTAGTATTTTATAAAAATTGGAATTCTCATGTATAACCTTCTAAATGTCTACCTCATTTTCTTCACAGATTTAGAATGCATATTTTACTCTCATCTCATAGTTTTCTGATGAAAATGATGGAATTGATTTTCTTTCAGTACTTTGATTATTAAGACCTCAAGTTGTTCTCTCACATAATTTCTCTGACAAAACACTTAATACATTCATCTTCTAGTGTTGTAAGACTTTTTAAAACACATTTACTGAATTATATCACTTGTGACACAGGCAAATTTACATAAAAGTAATCAAACTATATTAACAAGTTCACATTTACAAACATTAGACTTCACACATATTGCTATATATCATATAACCTCTGCTTTAAAAAAAAATCTTTATTAAACCATCGCTTACGACATAGGCAATCATACAGCTATATAAATGTAAACAAACCACACAGACAATCCTAGTTGCAAGCATTTTACATCACAAACCATACTGACACACTCCCAGTTGCACACATTATACACCACTTATAATCTACCCAACCACTTTCAAACTTTACACAGTAATATAGTCAAACATTACATAGTTCATTACATCCTGCCTTCTTTTAAATCTCATTTCTCCCCTGTATGTATTGTTCCCACAATTCACATTTTCTCCTTCTGCAATGGCTCCTCCATGTTGACAGATGCCACAGGAGATTCAGAAGCAGCAGGGAAACCCACTGCTTGGTACTGGTCGAAGCAGCATGACCCAGGAAGAGATGAAGTGGTACTGAAGATCGAGAAATGGTGAGGGGCTAGCTGAATCTAAGGAAGAGGGGGGTCACCCCCTCACAAGTAGGGGAACATTTTCTCCAATGCCTCAAATGTTGGTGCCAAGCCAGAAGCAGACAATCTTCTCGGATCTGAAGACCCCTAAGAAAGTACTCCCTGGGTCACAACTCAGGTTGGAATCAGAGATGAAGGCTGGTGCATAGCTGTAAAAAGCTGAGGTTCTCAGAGGCAGGACAGGCTCTAAAAATCTCAGGGTTCACCTCAACCCCAGTTGAGTAACTGGATCTGGCATATCAGGGCAGCCAGAGATCAGATCAGAACGTGATCAAACCCTGGAACTGATGGGAATACTATAGATCCCAAGGGCTAAGGAGCCTATGAGATGGGTCCTACTAAATTTGAAGAATCTGGAGACCTTTTCTGACTCTCTAGACTTATCTTTGGCAGATCCTGGACTCTGTCTCTCTCCCTCTTGGTGAGTTTATCACCCTATCAATAGCCTTCTTGGAAGGAGACCCAGATTAAAAAAAAAGAAGCACCAAATCTTACTCTTGGGGAGTGAGAAGGCTCTTCAAAACAAGCTTGGAAAACCAATCAGATAGTGTTCTAGGTGCAAAGGCAGCACAAACTTCACAATATTCCTTAAGGTGAGCCAAGCCTAAACAGTACACACAGTGTGTAGATCCTGTGGTAGAATCTTATGGAAACACACCAACCGTTGAGAAAAACACTTTATAAAAAGGCAAAGCTTTCGGGCAAAAACCCTTCTTCAATACCAATACAAGCATGAATAACAGCAATATGCTTTAAATAGGAGCCAAAAAAATCACATGACTGCAGCCAAAATCATGTGGCATCCATAAAATCATATATAAATACAATTTATAACAAATATATAACACAATTTATACATAGATAAGTAAACTTCAGCAGACATACAAACATATAAATATGTCTCTTCAATTATACAATTTAGTTATTTGTAACTTCACTAAAACTGGTTTTAAACTAGCACCGGTATTTAAACCAGGCGAGTGATCAGCCGCATGCCTTAGAATCCACTCATACTCTTTGATCTCCAATAAGTTATTGATATCTCCACCTCTAAGAGATGGAATAACCATATCAATAACTCTAAATTTAAATCTATGTTCTACACCACATGCTTTAATATGCTTATATAAAGCATTCTTCTCATTCCCCCCTTCTGACTTCAGATTTATGCTCAATGACTCGCTCCTTTAACTTGCGTGTGGTTTTCCCCACATAAAATGAGGGACACACAACGCAGGTAGCTAGATACACAACATTAATACTACCACAATTTGTTGTAAACCTAAATATATAGGTCTTACCAGTGGTAGGATGAATGTAGGAGCTATTAGGATTATCTACAATATCTGCACAACATGTACAATTCATACATCTAAATGTGCCATGGCGAGTCAAATCATATTGATTGAGATTTTGGCTAAAGTCCTTATAACATAATCTACTTTTTAAAGTTCTCATATTCCTATATGAAAAATAAGGTTTACTACCCAAAAGATTTCTTAACTCAGGAGATGCCATCAGCACAGTCCAATTCTTCTCAATAATACGTTTAACCAAATATGTTTTATTACTAAATGTAGTAACATACCTAAATTTATCCAAATTTGGTATATCATCGATTAAATCAGGAGCATGTTCAATAATAGTCTGAGTAGTCCTAAAAAATGGTCTGCATGTAGTCTTTCTGTTCTGTATAGTACTAGCCTTTAAATCCATCAACATATCATAATCATACCCACTATTTAAAAACTCATTCAACATTTCATCTAACTGTGTATGGAATGTTGCGTCAGCAGTATTGAGTCTACTGGCTCTAGTAAACTGAGCTTTAACAATCCCTCTATAGACATGTGGGGCGTGCATGCTACTGTGATGTATATATCTACCTGCATGCACATCCTTCTTATAAATATTAGTATGTAACAATCCATCTTCCAAAATGATTTTCACATCAAGAAATGTGATCTCACTGTCTGAAACAGTCATTTTAAATTTTAAAAAAGTAGTAGTCGTGTTCAAATAATCAATATAATCCATTAAACCATCAAGAGAGCCTTTCCAAATCAAAAAACAATCAACAAACCGTTGATGAAAACAAACATTGCCATTCAAAAATTTAGAACCATCATGAATAAATTGTAGTTCACATTGGTGCAAGACCAAGTTTGCATATGTATTATTATGGTTACTCCATCTCTTAGAGGTGAAGATATCAATAACTTATTGGAGATCAAAGAGTACAATTCTAAGGGTTGCGGCTGATCGCTCGCCTGGTTTAAATACCGCTGCTAGTTTAAAACCAGTTTTAATGAAGTTACAATGAACTAAATTATGTAATTGAAGAGACATATTTATATATTTGTATGTCTGCTGAAGTTTACTTATCTATGTATAAATTTTGTTATATTTTTGTTATAAATTGTATTTATATATGATTTTATGGATGTCACATGATTTTGGCTGCAGTCATGTGATTTTTTTTGGCTCCTATTTAAAGCATATTGCTGTTATTCATGCTTGTATTGGTATTGAAGAAGGGTTTTTGCCCGAAAGCTTTGCCTTTTTATAAAGTGTTTTTCTCAACGGTTGGTGTGTTGTCTACAGTTCTTATATTCCAGCATTTTGTTGTGTGGCCATATTAGTTTCTGCTGGTTTGTTGGGAATCCTGCTGAGAGCCATTGCAGCCATATGGAAACTACTTGTCTGTTAAAATCCTTCTTGGCAAAGGAATCAAATCCTTTATTGGGGTTAGTCTCTACTGTTTCAGTGGATGTGGACAGTCCCATCAATATGCAGTCGGAAGGCACCGTGACATTTAACAAAAAGATGGAACTTTTGGAAAGAAAGGTAGGCGCTTATAAACGCCTACAATGGCAACGCTTTAGTTTTTCAGCTTACCTGGATAGAGGCATTGTACCACGGGGGCTTAGAATTTTGAAAATGCCCTCATATGGTAGTGCCTACCCGGATCTTTTAAAGCGTTGGCAACAGTTTAATAAACTGAGCTTGGATTATATGACTCTAATGAACTAGTTTTTTTCTAAAACTGAAAGAGACTTAAAAGAAGAAATTATTAATATGGAGAATGAACTTATGGCCATGTCTTGTTTTTCTAGTATGCTAACCATATATCAACAGATGTTGGATAGATTACAGAATAGATGATCGCCTTGAAGCAACTAAAGAGAGTAAATTACTGAGAGATATGGCCGATTTTCAAAAAGGCCAGATATTTTCTTGGCCTAAGAACGAACCTATTAATATGGTCTCTAAGAAAAATGATTCTCGTCCTATTTCCATCAATGTTTTGGATGAATTTCCAGAAGCTAAAACTAATAACTTTGTTTCAAATTCATCCACTATCCTATCAGGTGAAGCGTCCAAAACCACACCCTCTGTGATGACGTCGGCATCGGCAGAAACGGACACTAGTACGCATGACATTGCATCTGCAACTAGTGGGGAGTTACTACGAGATGAGCATGAGGGTGGAAAGTTGTATACGAAGAAAAGTCAACAGTTAGTTTTAAATTTTTCACAAAAGTGTTTTCAATTAGACCAGCCGGAGAAAGTGCAAGAGAACAATGCGCTGAGAGGCAGGTCTTTGACAAGACAAACTATAAATCCAACTGTAAATCCGACGAAATGCAAAAGCGACAGTCCATTGGGACAAGGAAAAATGAGCCAGAGATAAGTAAAGGTATTCCAAACTTATCTAACCTTGTCCTGGATGCTTTCCATTTCTCTTTATTTCAGAAAGGTCTAAGTTTTATACCTACAGCAAGTGACGACTTGGTGCCTGCTTTAACTGACTTGAAACAGTTTGTTAGAAGTGTAAATCTTAAGCTTTTATTTAAAGTGTCTTGTTTTGACCAGTCTATTTGTAAAAAGCGCAGCACTTTTATACCGGTTAGTTTACCAGTCCTAACAGCTTTTCATGATTTGTGCGAGGCTGAATTAAGAAGCCTATACTCTACTGCTATTAAGACAAAATGTTACAAAGTACAGTTTTGTACCTACCATAAATGTAGATGTCCGATAGGAATGCATCTGCAGTCCTTACAAATGGGTAGTCCTGTCGTCAGGCAGCCCTTCGGTCGGCCGGATTCCAAAGTCTGGGTCTGGCTTCGGCTGGTGTCTTGCTTCACCCGACGTCATAGCTGCAGTTCTTCGGGTATAAAGGCATCAGCCGACGCCATTTTCCTCAGTGTTTCTTGCCCCAGATGCCAGGTGCCCTCTTGGATGGCTAAATTTGGATAAATGCCAATGTTTCCAAATAGTAGAGAGCAAACACATAAAGTAAGTATGTATGTACATATATACAAACAAATACACCATAATAGATCCCCCCCAAGCTAGCTGAAGGATGGCAAATACCCTAGGAGTACCACAGAGGGGAAGGTGGGTGGGTAATCCTGACTGCAGATGCATTCCTATCGGACATCTACATTTATGGTAGGTACAAAACTGTACTATGTCCTTCAAGGATGCATCTGCAGTCCTTACAAATGGGTAGAATGCCATAGCTAAACTAGGGGAGGAGGAAAAAAGGAAAGATTATGGTGTAGTTAGGATCCCTTGCAAAACAGCAGTGGCAAAACCTGCTCGGGATCTAGAGTATAAAGGTAAATTGTAATGCTTGGCAAATGTATGCACGGAGGTCCAAGTAGCAGCCTCTATAATGTCCTTGGTAGCCACTCCTCGTAAGAAAGCTGTGGTAGTGGCTGTAGCCCTTGTGGAGTGAGGCCTGATGTTCTCTGGAGTTTTCTTTCCATGGTAGGAGTAACAAAATCTAATGCAATTTCCTATCCATTTGGAGATTGTCTGTTTTGAAATTGGTTTTCCTTCCTTTCCTGTTGCATATGCTACCAGAAGCTGGTCAGTTTTTCTATTGGACTTGGTCCTGTCCAGGTAGTAGCGTAATTGTCTATGTACATCCAAGGTATGCAACAGTCTTTCTCCCCTGTTCTGAGGGTTGGGGAAGAATGTAGGTAGGTGGATAGCCTGATTTAAAGACGCTCTGGATACCACCTTAGGCATAAATGTAGGATTTGTTCTCATGGACACTCTATCTTGATGGAAGATCAGGAAGGGTTGCACTGCCATTAATGCCTGTAGTTCAGAGACCCTTCTTGCTGAGGTGATTGCCAGCAGGAAAGCAGTCTTCCAGGATAAGTTTATTTATTTATTTATTGCAGTTGGTTTACCAGGATAGTCCATTGGGCCATTGAAGAACCCGTTTTCAATGGAGTCCTGGGGAGAAAAGCTCCAAAATGAAAAATAAATGTACATTACAGTAATTATTAGGTACATAATATAAAAGAACATGAGCGCCAAAAAAGAAAATAAATGTGCATTACAGTAAATATATATGTACATACTATAAAAGAACATAAGCAAAACATAATTGTACTTAACATTTGACAGTGACAATCTTGGTACAGGCTAATGAAGGAATAAAAGCAAAAATATAAATGCATTTTAATGAACAAACATAGTAGAAGAATAGAATAGAATGGTAGTACAGGGAAAGGTAGAGTTGGTTATGAGGGGTGGGTACAAGAGCATTCCCATTGAGATGCTAGGTGTAAGAAAAGTGACTTCTTGAAGGAAGAGTGGTTGGAAGTAGTGCGGATGTTTGGTGGTAGTGAGTTCCAGAGGCGAGCAAGGCTGAAGGAAAGGAGGTTTTTGCCTGGGGGATGATTTGGTTTGTGGACCTGTAGTAGATTTTGATTATTAGACCTTAGAACTCTATTTGGATGGTGCATTTTAAAGGCAGAGGAGAGGGAGGGACAGTTGGAAGGGTTTAGAATAAGCTTGTGGGCTAGATTTAGTTGAGTATAAGCAAGATAGTTGGGAAGTTCTAACCATTTTAGTTTATGGAGGGAGAGACAGTGGTGAGTGGAAGACTTATGGGTGGTAGCGAATCTAGCTATTTTGTTATAGCAAGAGGTGAGCTGTTTTTTTAAGGAGCACTGAAGATTAGTAAGTAGTGGGGCACCATAGAGGAGGGAGGGAATGAGGAAGGAAGTAGCTAGAGTGATTTTAGTGGTAGGTGTGAGGTAGGCATTTTGTCTCTATAGCATGCCAAGTTTTTGATGTGTGTTTTTGATGTTCTTTTGTATGTGGGAATTAAATTTGAGTTGGTTGTCAATGTGGACCCCAAGAAGTTTGGTCTCTGACACTATTTCAAGAGGAGAGTTATTTTGACTGGTAACTAAGAGTGAGTTTATGTTGGGGGGAGGTAGTTTGGAGGGAGTAAATAACATTAATTTGGTCTTGGTGGCATTGAGAGCTAGATGATTGCAAAGCATCCATTGCTCTGTGGAAGAGAAGGCGTCTTGAGTAAGTTTTTGTAGGGTGGAGATAGAAGAGGCAGAGCAGATGATAGTAGAATCATCTGCATATTGGATAATGCTAGAGAAACGGATAGATTTGTGGAAGTCATTGATAAAGATGTTGAAGAGAAGAGGGCCCAATATTGAGCCTTGGGGGACTCCGGTAGGGGTGCTTAGGAAGGAGGAAGTTGCTTTCTTCCATTTTACAGCTTGATTTCTGTTGGATAGATAGCTAGAGAACCAGTTCAGAGAGGAGGAGGATAGGTAGAGTTTGGAGAGTTTAGTTAAGAGCAGGCTGTGAGAGATAGTGTCGAAGGCTTTGGAAAGATCAAGAAGTAAGGTAAAAGTAAGGTGGAAACAATTTGTCCAGAGTCTCGGGCTTTATTTACTATTTCAAGGAAGAAAAGGGCAGTCATGGTGCTATGATTGGGTCTGAAGCCATGCTGTGTGGGGGTTATCAGGTTGTTGTCTAGGAGATGAGGAAGGAGTTGGATTTGCACACATTTTTCAAGGATTTTTGAAATGGGGGACAGGATGGCTATGGGTCTAAAATTGGTTGTGTTATTATTGTTACCTCCTTTGTGTAATGGTATAATAAAGGCTTGTTTCCAAATTTGGGGAACTGTGCCTTCTAGTAGGGAGCGGTTAATTAGGATGCTAACTGGGTAGGCCAGACTTTCGGAAGCAATGTTAAGAAAGTAAGAAGGGATATTATCAGGAGCATTGGTACATGGTTTCAGTTTATGGAGGAGTTTCTTAATAGTAGTAGTAGGAATGGGATTTAAAGTGAAGATAGTGCATTCGGGTGGTGTTGAGTTTTGGGGTGATATGGGTGAGGATAGGATTTGTGTGGAAGAGGAATTGGTGGATTGGGAGTAGGGAGTTGATGGAGAGATTGTGGGGGTGAGTGATGGAGTATTAGAAGATGGGGAGGAGGTAGAGAATGAAGAGGTTAGTTTTGAAATAGAGTCAATAAAGAAGGTATTAAATTGGGTGGCTAAATCTAGTTCTAGAGCATTTGGATCTGGGGTAGGAGTATATGGTTTGCTGGGGTGGAGGAGAGTGGAGATTCCTTTCCAGAATTTTTGAGGGTTATTTTTGTTTTGGTTTTGGAGTGTAGTGAAATAGTTTTGTCGATCAAATGAGATAAGTTTCTTAGCTTTATTGCGGAGCAGTTTGTATTCGTTGAGGAGTGGGGTTGTCTTATATTTTTGGTAGCGTGCCCATACTTTGTCTCTTTGTCTCATGAAGGATAGAATAGTTTTAGATAGCCAGGGGGCTGATTTGGTTTTTATTCTCTTAGTCTGTAGGGGAGCTTGAGAGTCAAGTAATTTTAAGAATGTAGAGTTGAAGTATGAGACTGCGTTGTCTAGAGGTAATGTTTTTAAACAAGCCCAGTTTATTGCATTTAGTGAGTTTGAAAAGGTTATTGGGTTGAAGTTTTTTTGATTGCGGATAGTAATGATGTTGTGGGTCCGTTGAAGGATAGTTGGAAGTCGGTGGGTAAAGGTGGGTAAGTGATCACCTAGTGGGTCGGGAAGGGTGCCACTTTTGGTAAAATAGTGAGGATGGGAGACTAGGATCCAGTCCAGTATACTCCCATTAGAGGGGTTTTTGGCTGGATGAGTAGGCAAGTTGATCAGTTGTGAGAAATGGTAGAGGTTGATATTAGTGTTGTTTGACGGAGCTTGGATAAGGGTCCAGTTAATGTTTACGTCTCCTAGGATTATGGTTTCATTGCTAATGTTACTGGATAGCCAAGAAAGGATAAGTTCAAGTGTAGAGATATTGTCACCTGGAGGGATATAGAGAGAGGCTATACATATTTGTTTATGGTTATTGATTTGTAATATAGTAAGGAGAAGTTCAGCGTTGTTGAAGTGTGGGATAGGTTTGTTGTAGGGAGAAACTACTAGGGAGGAGGAATATATAAGGGCTACTCCTCCGCCTTTTTTGAGAGGTCTGTCTTTTCTTATGATGGAGTAGTTTGGGGGAACTACCTCAGAGTCCTTAATATGTGGTTTCAACCAGGTTTCAGAAATAGTCCAGATGTCCGGTTTGTTGTGTGTAAGCCAAGCATGAAGGTTGGGGACATTTTTAACGATACTTTGTGAGTTTAAGGAGGTGAATAGTAAGGATTTAGTTGTGTTGGTTATAGTGGCAGGGCCTGGGTTGGGATGGATGTCACCTGATAAGAGAGTACTGATCAGGTGTTGTATGTAATAGTTTAGGTTGATAGACAGCAGGGTTGTGAGATTGGGGTTTATTGTGAATTGTGGGGATTTGCTAGTGCCTATAGGAATTGAGATAGTGTGATGGGGGATAAGTTTGAATCGGAAAAGAAGTAGGTTGTCTGAGTGATAAAGATAGGAGGAAATGGGTGAGTATGATTGTAGTGGAGGTGAATTGTAGTGGTTGGTTATATGAAAGGAATGGGAGTTGAAGCAAATAGTAGGCTGGGAGAGATGGTGTAAGTAAGACAAGGAGAGGAGAAGTATTAGTGAAGGGAAGATGGAGGAGTATTTAGAGAGCATGTTGTGAAAAGTAACAGTAGCACAGTGATAGAATATGATGTTAGTGTAAGGGAGATAGTGTTATATAGAGAGAGTGTATGATATATAAGAAGTGAAGGAGAGTAGTATTAGATATAGAGGGTGTGGTCTAGAAGAGGGAGTGGAGTAGGACTGGTTAATTAGATGAGAATGGAAAGGAGAAAGAAAGTTAGTTTTGGCGGGAAAGAGGGAAGGTGTGTTTAGGGAACTGAGTACTGATTGGAGTAGAATGGAAGTGGGAGTGGATTGTCGGAGGGATAAATGTAGAGGTGCAGGGGGCGGGTGGGATTTGGGGGCAAGGTAGGGGAGCGGAGTGAGCCAAGAGGGCTTAACGGAGCGGGTTCAGCCCAAGAGCAGAAGAGGAGCGGGAGACTATCAGAGAAGCAATATGAGTGAAGTGTAAGTAGTAGAAGGTGAGGTGGAGTGGGTCTGGACAAAGTGTAAGGAGTGGGCTAAAGGTATGGAAGAGGGAGTAGTTGGGGTCAGATTCTGTTCTGGCACAAGGAGAGTTGTGAGTTAGGCCCTAAGCTCAGAAGAATGGGGAAGGGGTGATCAGTGGTGGAGTATGCAGGAATACAGAGGGTCAGCAGAGTAATACTAGGGCTAATGGTATGGTAGGAGAAGGAGCAATAGTAGCAAAGAGCAGTGAGAGGTATGGAAGATAGAGGAGTATAGTAGAGTGGGTTTAGCTGCTGGCAATCCTGACAGGGAGTATACTGCTACTGCTAGGAGAGCAAGAGTACAATAGTACTAGCTTAGCAGATGTACGTACTTTATGTTCGTATAGAGTCTCTTGGGTATACTTTGTCTTCGAAGGGAGCTGAAGCAGCAGAGAGTATTTCCTTGGCAATAGGGAGTAAGGCCCTAGTTAGGTCCAAATATCCACCCAGGCAAGAACACAGGGGGAAAAGATTCAGGGCAAAAAGCTGGAGGAGAGAAGAGATGGAGAACAAAACACAGTTAGTAACATTTAAAATGCACTTTATCTACTATAACTGTATCTACTACTATAGCTATGTAAGGAGGAGGCTACTAAGTATATGTTACACTAGTGTGTATGTACAGTCTACATAGAAGGCTAGTGAGTTTGTACAATCCACATAGAAGGCAGTAGAAACATTTAAATGAGGCTAGTGGCGCTAGATAAGGCATGAGCACATATTACATATTCTAGTAGAGCTAGTAATGTAAGTAGAGCAAGGTCTAAATAGACAATATCTCACAGCAGCGTTCTACAAAGCACGTGTAGGGAAGCACATTGCTTTGTATAAATACGTTGCCAGTAGAATTAAAAGTGTCACATGCAGTATCACACAGTAAGAAAGCACTATCTGGATTCTCTGTATCCTAATGTAAAGAATTAGAGAATTATCTATAAAGCTATCTACAACTTGGTAAATACATCCAGACGCTGGTCACTTTTTCTATTGGACTTGGTCCTGTCCAGGTAGTAGCGTAATTGTCTATGTACATCCAAGGATAATGTAAAACCTCCCAGGAAACCACCATTGCCAGCATGGGACTTGAACTTTGTGCTAGAAAAATTGACAATTAATTCTGCTGTTGCTGCTGGTTCGAAAGGGGGAAGTGTCAATTTTTCTAGCACAAAGTTCAAGTCCCATGCTGGCAATGGTGGTTTCCTGGGAGGTTTTACATTTTTAATTCCTCTCAGAAACTGCCTGAGCAGAGGATGTGAGAAGACTGGAGGATCCAAGCTGTATTCTGCTGAAATGGCTGATGCATGTATCTTGATGGAAGAATAGGACAGGCCTGTATGGAAGAGCTCTGCCAAGTACTCCAGGATGTTGGCTATGTTTACCAGTGCCACATCTTCTCCCTTTGCAGTACTCCAAATGAGATATATTTTCCATTTTGCTGCATAATTCTTTCTTGTTGAAGGTCTACGAGCCTCAAGGATTATGTCTTTAACCCTTTGTAATAAATTTGGGTTAATTGCTCTTATGTAATGTTCCAGGCAGTTAGCTGCAGAGTTTTCAGGTTTGGATGCAGGATGTTGTAGTTGTTCTGTGTTAACAGCAATGGGATCAGAGGTAGTGCCCATATTTGTTCCCGAGACATGCTCCTCAGCAATGGGTACCAATGTTGCCTTGGCCAGTCTGGAGCTATCAGAATGATCCTTGGACGTTCCTCTTTGATCTTCAAAAGCACCTTGTGCATCAAAGGAAGTGGTGGGAATGCGTATGCTGTCAGGTTCTTCCAACTGAAAGATAGGGAGTCCACCTTCCAAGCAAGTGGGTGGTACGTCCTTGTGCAGAATCTGTTTAGCTGGTGATTGAGTGGGGATGCAAATAAGTCTATTTGTGGTAATCCCCATTCTCTTGTGATGGCTTTGAAGATGTCCGGATGCAGCATCCATTCGTGGGCATCCGTGGTAGTTCTGCTTAGTATGTCTGCTAGAATGTTTTCTTTTCCCGGTACAAAAATTGCTTGTAACTGAATGTTGTAGCTCCGAGCCACATCCCATAGGTCCAGTGCCAGCCGGCATAGAGGGTATGAATGTGTGCCTCCCTGTTTGTTGATGTACCACATAACAGTGGTGTTGTCTGTCCTTATCATCAACTGACCTTCTTGGAGAAATGGTCTGAATGACTGGATTGCCAATTTTACTGCCAGCATTTCCTTTAGATTTATGTGCAGGCGCAGCTGGTCTGGAGTCCATAAGCCTTGTATGCACTTGTCCAGCATGTGTGCCTCCCAACCGAGGTCTGATGCATCTGTCGATCTGTCGTTGACTGTTGCAGAAGGGCAATCCTGTGTTTGATTGACAGGCCTGAGCCCACCATAGGAACTCTTGCTTCAGGCATGGGATTATTGGAATTTTGGTTTCTAGGCTGTGCTTGTGTTGAGACCACAAATTCTTTAGGTACCACTGTAGCTTTCTCATATGCAGCCTGGCATGAGGGACCAGAATTATGCAGGATGCCATGAAGCCTAGGGCTTGCAGTACTTTCCTTGCAGTTAGATGGTTCTGCTTTGTTAATGCCAAGAAGTAGAGAGGTAGTTGCTCTTTCTTTTCTGCAGTTAGGAATGCCATTTGTTTTGATGTGTCCAGCTCTGCACCCAGAAAGGTTATTCTTTGGGATGGAATCAGCCTTGACTTTTTTATATTGACTGTATATCCCAGGGCTTGCAGCAGGTAAATGACTCTTTGTAAGTCT
The DNA here is from genome assembly GCF_019279795.1 of Protopterus annectens. Classification (NCBI taxonomy): domain Eukaryota; kingdom Metazoa; phylum Chordata; order Ceratodontiformes; family Protopteridae; genus Protopterus; species Protopterus annectens. The sequence goes on from NC_056726.1 coordinate 470,755,297, forward strand.
TCTGTTAGCTTGCTTTTGTTGTCCGCTTGTATCAGGCAGTCGTCCAGGTAGGGGTAAATTTGGATTCCCTGAAGTCTGCAATGTGCAATTACTGATGCCAGGCATTTCGTGAACACTCTGGGCGCAGTTGATAAGCCAAAGGGCAACGCTGAGAATTGATAATGCTCTGATCCTGCAAGAAATCTGAGGTATCTTCTGCAATTTGGTCGTATGGGGACGTGCAGGTATGCCTCCTTGAGATCTAGAGTTACCAGCCAAGACTCCTTGCCCAGCATGGGAAGGAGCTGCTGTAGGGTCAGCATTTTGAATTTTGGAACAATGAGGAATGTGTTTAAAGCGGACAGGTCGAGAATAGGCCTCCATTTGCTCTCTTTTCTTGGTACCAGGAAGAGTCTGGAGTAAAATCCCTTTCCTTGTTCCATAGATGGTACCTTTTTCACAGCTCTCATTCTTAATAATTGAGATATTTGCTTTAGAGCTTCTGCCCTTTGAGTAGGTGGTAGGTTTGACATTCCTCTCTTTGCTGGTAGAGTATGGAAATGGAACCTGTAACCTTGGTCTATAGTTTGCAAAATCCATTTTTCCCTTGTGATGCAATGCCAGTTCTTTGAAAATAATGTTAGCTTTCCGCCTAAGGGTGCTTCCAGTTGTTCCCTGGTAGGCAGTGCCACAGCCAAGTCACTGTGATTGTGTTGTTGTAGTGGTGGTGGCTGCGCCTCGCTGGTTGTTACCTTGCCACTGGCGTCCCCTGTAGGCACCCCTGGATTGGTTTCTGCCTCTTGAACGCCTATTCCTGCCTCTCTGTTTTAGAGGAGTCCGGAAAGGACCAATTCTTGGAGGGCCAGTTCCTGCTAAACCTTGGAGGTTGAACTTGTAAGAAATCTTTCACTGTTTGTACAGATTTCGCCTTCTCTTCCATCTTTTTTAGTACCTGCTGTGCAGGGGAACCAAATAAATTGACTTTGTCCATGGGAGCATCTAAAAGCTTTGATTTGACATGGTCTGGTAATGCCTGCTCTTTCAACCATGCATGTCTCCTGATAACTGTGCCAGTCATGGCTGATATAAAGGAAGCCTCCAGTGCATCATAGCCACATTTTAAAGAATGGTTACTAACCTGCTGTATGTTATGTACCATTTCCTGAACATATTTCTTATCTAATGATTCTTCAGAGGACAGCTTTTTAGTTAACTGGTCTAGCATAAACTCTTGATATTGAATCATATGAAATTGGCAGTTCAAAGCCCTAGCTGACAAAGTAGCAGAGGTGTAAACTTTTTTACCCCATTGCTCTAAGGACCTGGATTCCCTTTCAGAGGGGAGGGGGTTTTTAGTAGATGTAGTTGCTACAGCTTTAGGGCCCTGGGAGATAGTCTCTGGATCTGCAAAAGGAGCCTTGTATAAATGGTGATGTGTGTCCGGGACCCTGTAGAACCTATCGGGCTTAGCAGGGGCCGGAGGTAATGAATCAGGAGCAGTGCAAGCATCATTAAATGAATCATCTACAACAGAAAGAACAGGAGGTATAGCTAAAGGCCTATGCTGTGGCAAATGTAGAAAGGTTCTAAGCCTTTTTCTGGAGTCTGAGAAATCTTGGCCCTGCCACTGAAATTGTTCCCTCATAGCATGCAAGGTTTCCCCAAAGGAAAATTCCTCAGGTGGAGAGGCTGAAGGAATGGACTCTTCAGCATCAGAGTCTTCGTAAGGAGAATAAGGAGCCTCAGGAGGGTCTGTATGTTCTGAGTCATCAGAGGAATCATCTGTGGATACTGGCTCTGGGGGCTCTGCTCTAGGCCTCTTCTCTGGAGGTGGATGAGAGGTCCTATCTGGATGAGGCTGGGATGCACGAATTAAAGAAATGAGATCCTGAGCCAAAGAAAGCATATGGGAACTGGTGCTGGGCCTGTGAGAGGGGGGCTTGACAGGCACCATTTTTAAAGCTTTAGCTGCTTTAGCCCTGGCAAAGGCCTTAATAGACATGGCCGCAGGAGGCCTAGCAGCTCCACGTGCAGGGGTTGAAATATCCAAGGGAATAGTGTCTGATAATTCCTGAGAAACCGCAACTGCAGGTTGGATTTCAGAAGCCGATTCCACCAGGTTAGAAGAGGCCTCGGTAGAAGGCATGTTTTCGGCTGGGGAAAGAACCGCTTGCTCGGTTTCAGCCGAAACCGAGACGCTCGTGGTTATTAACCGCGGTTTCGGCGAAACCGCGGACCGCGAGTGTCGGTCCTTTTCCCCGCGCTTTTGGTTATTTGTGAAGTCGGAGGATCCGACGGCATGATATAAGCAAAATCAGAGCCGAAAAACTGTTCTGCAAACTCCGACCGGCATCTAAGCGTCCGTCGGTTAAAAGAAGCACAGGCTAGACAAGCTGCTACATCGTGGTCTGGGCCTAAACAAGGTAAGCAGTAAGAGTGGAAATCTTTATGAGGTATTTGTTTCCCACAAGTTAAACAGTTATTCACTTTTTCTGACATCGGCTGAGGCAAGAAAGAGTCCCCAACGGGGTACTTAGCTTTTTAGAAGTCTTCGAAGTAGTATTCGGTAATCTCTGGTTCCGACCGACTGGCACTTGCGAACAGCTTCTGCTTCGGGCACCATGCGGCAAGAAAGACTGAGGAAAATGGCGTCGGCTGATGCCTTTATACCCGAAGAACTGCAGCTATGACGTCGGGTGAAGCGCAACACCAGCCGAAGCCAGACCCAGACTTTGGAATCCGGCCGACCGAAGGGCTGCCTGACGACAGGACTACCCATTTGTAAGGACTGCAGATGCATCCTTGAAGGACATCTTGAATTATAATGAGTATTTAGCTTTGAGGAATTTGGAAGAATGTAACAATATTGTCTTAAACAGGCCGATAAGGGGGGTGTTGTAGTTATTATGGATCATGATAATTATATGTCATCTGTAATTGATTTTCTTAATGAGGGGAATTCTTTTAAACGAATTAGTCCCAGCGACGTTAAGAAGCATATCAGTATTGTTAACATGCTGGTTTATGAGTTACAGGTTAATGGTGGCATTGACTTGCATCTGTTTCATTTTTTTACGGTGCCTTGTCAGACTATTCCACAATTGTATGGGCTGCCAAAATTCATAAATCACTGCTTAACCCACCCATGAGACCAATAGTGTCTGAGAATGGATGGATAACAGAGCCCATTTCCATCTATTTGCAAAAACAATTAAATCCGTATTTGTTACAATGTACTGAAGGATACTAGAGACTTTTTGGTTAAGTTGTCTGATTGGTTTAACAATCTGCATGTCACGAATATACATATAGGGGAATATCTGTTCATGACTTTAGACATTACATCTCTCTACGGTAATACCAAATGGTTATGGTACTGACTCTATTAGGGAGTTTCTGACAGCACAGGGCTCGTTGTCAGCAATTTATGTTGAAAACATCCATTTTCTATTGGACATAGTTTTAAATAATAATGTTTTCTTGTTTGACAAGCAGTTGTACTTACAGCTTGTGGTAATGGACACACTAGTAGCTAATACATATACAAACTTGCACCACTGGGAACTACAATTTATTCATGATAGTTCTAAATTTTTGAATGGCAATGTTTCTTTTTATCAACGGTTTGTTGATTGTTTTTTGATTTGGAAAGGCTCTCTTAATGGTTTAATGGATTAAACTGATTATTTGAACACGACTACTACTTTTTTAAAATTTAAAATGACTGTTTCAGACAGTGAGATCACATTTCTTGATGTGAAAATCATTTTGGAAGTTGGATTGTTACATACTAATATTTATAAGAAGGATGTGCATGCAGGTAGATATATACATCACAGTAGCATGCATGTCCCACAAGTCTTTAGAGGGATTGTTAAAGCTCAGTTTACTAGAGCCAGTAGACTCAATACTGCTGACGCAACATTCCATACACAGTTAGATGAAATGTTGAATGAGTTTTTAAATAGTGGGTATGATTATGATATGTTGATGGATTTAAAGGCTAGTACTGTACAGAACAGAAAGACTACATGCAGACCATTTTTTAGGACTACTCAGACTATTATTGAACACGCTCCTGATTTAATCAATGATATACCAAAGTTGGATAAATTTAGGTATGTTACTACATTTAGTAATAAAACATATTTGGTTAAACGTATTATTGAGAAGAACTGGACTGTGCTGATGGCGTCTCCTGAGATTAGAAATCTTTTGGGTAGTAAACCTTATTTTTCATATAGGAATATGAGAACTTTAAAAAGTAGATTATGTTATAAGGACTTTAGCCAAAATCTCAGTCAATATGATTTGACTCGCCATGGCACATTTAGATGTATGAATTGTACATGTTGTGCAGATATTGTAGATAATCCTAATAGCTCCTACGTTCATCCTACCACTGGTAAGACTTATATTTAGGTTTACAACAAATTGTGGTAGTATTAATGTTGTGTATCTAGCTACCTGCGTTGTGTGTCCCTCATTTTATGTGGGGAAAACCACACGCAAGTTAAAGGAGCAAGTCACTGAGCATAAATCTGAAATCAGAAGGGGGAATGAGATGAATGCTTTATATAAGCATATTAAAGCATGTGGTGTAGAACACAGATTTAAATTTAGAGTTATTGATATGGTTATTCCACCTCTTAGAGGTGGAGATATCAATAACTTATTGGAGATCAAAGAGTATGAGTGGATTATAAGGCTTGCGGCTGATCGCGCACTGGTTTAAATACCGCTGCTAGTTTAAAACCAGTTTTAATGAAGTTACAATGAACTAAATTATGTAATTGAAGAGACATTTATATGTTTGTATGTCTGCTGAAGTTTACTTATCTATGTATAAAATTTGTTATATTTTTGTAATAAATTGTATTTATATATGATTTTATGGATGTCACATGATTTTGGCTGCAGTCATGTGATTTTTTTGTCTCCTATTTAAAGCATATTGCTGTTATTCATGCTTGTATTGGTATTGAAGAAGGGTTTTTGCCCAAAAGCTTTACCTTTTTATAAAGTGTTTTTCTCAATGGTTGGCGTGTTGTCTACAGTTATTATATGCCAGCATTTTGTTGTGTGGAATCCTATGGCCCCAGGCCACACACACACACACACACACACACACACACACACACACACACCATAAAAGAGAGTCATCACACAAGAGGAGGAAAACAAATTTTCAGAGAGACCCGGGGGGGGGGGGGGTCTAAGCACACAAAGAACGGTCTAGAACTAACCTCAGACAAGTACAACCAACAGACTGTTTTGACTACTTACCAAAAAAAAGTACTTGGTATTAACTGGTGCAAGAAAAAGTCCAAAATGTGAGGAATAATGCTACAATCAAAAAGCACTTAACTGCTGAGAGCTGAGCCATACAGAACATGCCTATTTAGCAAAGCAAATGAGGGGTAGAGTGGTTGCTGGTGCATTATGGAAAGAGTTTAGTACCTTGAAGCCGAACTCTATGTTCGGATTAGATATATACCCAATTGTTGAGGCAGATGGAAAAGACATTGGATTGGTAGATTAAGAATAGGTAAAGGAATAGAATGTACATATAACGAGAGGAATACTTAAAAAAAAAAAAAAAAAAAAAAAAAAAAAAAAGAGAAATAAAATGAAAATAGAGAAGCAGTGTTTTAAGATCATAGGGCTACATGGGCAATAAGAAAAATAATGGAAATACATTAAGAGAAGGAATGGGTTATAAAGACTGACAGGAAAAATTGCAGGAATGGAAAGTCTTAAACATAAAACAGGGCAATCGTGGGAAGACTATGTGACGATGAAATGGTTTTATAGAAGTCTGACAAAGTGGTTGATAACATATAAAGAAATAATATACTTAAAAGTAAAAACAAAATAATGATATATAAAATGCAAAAAACTGTGAAAGAACATTGGAGAAAGGAGGTGGGGGGGGGTTGAAAAAGAAAATGAAATATCAAAGAAAATATAGAAAAATATTTAAATAAAAATATTACTTGAAAGAGATTGAAGTAATAGTTTCCAAATTTTAAAGTAAAAACAGATACAGGGAGAGAAAAGGTAATGTAAAGAAGAATGAAAAGGGGCAGTTAAATATAAACATGATGAACATATTGCTATAGTTGAAAGGTATGTAAAGGACATGTACAAGAAAAAGTAATGTAAGGGGTGCATGGAAAGTAATCAAAATGAAGAAGCAGGCAGTGGAAGAAATTGGAAAAAGACCCAAGAATAAAGAGAGAATAAAAAGAATAAAAAAGAAGATGCTACACAGGAAGGTAAAGAAGAATCTGCATCGGGTTCAGATGGATTATGGTAGAGCCTTTTGTAAAGAAATGCCGGATAATGAAAGGGACATTTTTATTTAAATACTGAATGAATTCATGAGGGAGATATAAGAGAGATCTGTAACGGGGGTTACAAAAAGGGGTAAGGAGAGAGAGAAACTAAAGAACAATTATATTGGGAAATACTGGCTATAAAATATTTATGAAGATTATGAATGTCAGGACAGAAAACCTAGATGAAGGGGTGCACAGGTTAAAGGGAACAGAGTAAATGAAATACTAATGGTGGTTAAAGAAGTGGTTGAGTGTATAGATGAGGGGGGGGGTAGGAAAAATAACAGTATGTGATATGGCTTCGGCATTTGATGGTATTGATAAAGGGTAAATTCTGAACATTTTAAAAGAATACGAAAAAAGACAAAGAATTAGGAAGGATAGGGAGGACAATTTATGACAATTTTTGTGTTTCAGTGATGGTGAATTAATGGGGTACATTGGAAAAAAGACAGGGAAAAGGATCAAAGCAGGGTGTCCTTGAGAATGAGGTTGTTTGTGATGGTAATGAATGCAATTATACAAATATGTAGACCAGAGAGGATGGTAAATGGAAGTTATGGAAGGGATAAAGGTTTAGTTAATGTTAACTTATGCAAATGATTTGCTTTTAGTAGCCAAGAACAAACACTGGATAGATGAACTGATCATTTTTGGAACAGAACAGAACACTGGGTGCAGTAGGATTCAGTTCAAAGTCAAAAGGCATGGGTCTTAGACAAGTGGTAAGAATGTCAGGAATTTATTTTACCAGAAGTGAAATCGACGTTTTACATGTTATGCTTTGAAGGGAACAAAAACAGTAAAAGAACAATGGACCGACGTTCTAGAAGAAATATAAACGCTGAGAAATTGGTGGAGGGTGTTTCAGTTATCCTTATAAAAACAGGGTACATATGATAGAAACATATTTTAAGAAGGCTAACATTATGCTGGAAGGGTCGGCATGGGCTTACAAACTGCAAAAAAGTGAATTGTTTGGTATTCTTTTTATGTGGAACAAAACTGAATCCAATCAAAGGGAGGATAGTTTACAACATAAAAAGTGGCTTGAATTCAATAAACCTAGTTGTTTTCTTAGCTTCAAAGTTTTTTTGGGGGGTGTTCAAGTGTCTGAAAAATAAAAACAATACTAGGAAATTTGTTATTTGAAGAATATAAAAACAGATTGATGGGTAGTGGTAAAAAAAGGAAAAGAGAAAATGTTTGGAAGGAATGAATATGAAAGTAAAATAAAGACATGGAAAATCAACATAATGAAGAAGTGGAAAGGAAAGAAAGACATAAAAATAGGAGGTGGGTGAAGGAAAGAGCAGGAAAGATATGAATCCTTTTTTCAACGCCCAGTGATAGTCTGACTTTATTACTGGACAAACCGCCAGTGAAAAGTAACACTAAATATGAAAGATAGAATGAATGTGTAGTAGTTATAATATCAGAAATACAGCACAAGATTGTTTTTGGATTGTAAGAAAAAATATGATTTTTGGAAATTATTTAAAAACACTGACATGGGCATGGTGCTGTATGGGAAATAAGATTAGAAAAGAAAAATACACTGAAAAATGAGAGCATTTTATTTGTTGCCCTTTGGTGTTTATGGAAATGATGTGAAGAATTACTGTATAACAAAAGAAAAGATGAGGAAGTAATAAGTGATATAAAGAATGGTTATGGTGAAAAGGGTAGGAAAGATGAAATGGGTTGTTGAATGCAAGTAAGAAAATGAGTATGTAAAGTGTTTTTAAAGCTGTATAAACTGCAACAAAGAGTAAATATAATGAATGTGTAAATGACAAAAGAAATATGGAAAATTGTTCATATAAAAAGGCAACCCAGCACCCTTTATCAGAAACAGCTGTGGGATGTTTTACATCCACTTGAGCTACCACTAATTCAGACAGATGGGACTTTGGCTTAATGTCTCATCCAAAGGATATCATACTCAGAAGTACCGCCCCAGTCCCCAGCCCCACTGCACTGTGGTGTTATTTAAAAATTAATCCAAGTATAGTGTGGGAATAGAACCCACAGCTTTCTGATTTTACAACAGCAAAGATGAGTTTGCAACTTGTTGAGACACTGACACCATTAGTGTTATTCACATCAAAATACTTCAGCATGTGTGCCTCAGAAACAAGTGTTCAAATTTTTCAAAATGGATCTCTACAGCATTTCAGAGGATGCCAAAATATCAAGTACGTATTTAAATTCTGCACCTTTCTACAAGCAAGGCAGAAGTATACAGCTTGGAACTTTCCTAATCAAACCTTATTTGCCAAAAACCATATCAGCCAAAGAAAGCTTCTTTGCTCCAGGCATGGTTGCCATTACTTCAGTAGCATAAGAGACCATGCTCCATTTCATTGACTTTATTAAGACCTTGTGGATTTATACAAATTTTTGTCTGACATGTTTCTGAATCACATCCATTTTCTCTATGAAGTTTCAATCGTTCTCAATTCTATTCTAAAAAGGTACTGGAACCTTCTTTGGATTATGCAAGCATGAACACAGTTAACTACTGTTACAGAATGGACAAACTGCACATCAGCATCCTGACTGGAGAACGAACATTCTACAGCAGGGTATTAATGTACAAGTAATGCCTGCTGAAAAATGAGTCTGCCACTTCATGGCAGCATATCAAGTTGCTGTGGAGCTCAGACTGCAAAAAACAAAAAAAAAACAAAAAAAAAAAAAAACTAACAGCCGCCATTATTTTACGCTTGCTAAGCAGCACTTTTGCTGTTTAGTGACCAGTGAGTGTAAAAGTGCATGTGTGTATGTACATGTACGAGTATGTTTATGTCTCTAAGTGTGAGTGAATCCATTGTGTGTGAGTGAATCTGTGTATGTACGAAAGCAGAGACTGTGTGTGTGTGTGTGTGTGTGTGTGTGTGTGTGTGTGTGTGTGTGTGTGTGTGTGTGTGTGTGTGTGTGTGTGTGTGAGAGAGAGAGAGAAGTGAGAGCGATCTTATGTGAGTGAATGCGTGTATGAAAACAGAGGAGACTGTGCGTGTGAGAGAGAGAGCAGTTGTGTGTGCATAGCTCTCAACTGTCCAAATTTTCACAGAATGTCCAGATTTTTGCCACATTTTTTGTCTGTTCCTCATAAAATTTGTGTTTTTCTGAAGTTTTGTGGCAAATCAGTGAGGAGTGAATTCACTAAATGGCAAGCATTTGAGTTTCAGGCTTTATATCTTTCAGAAAAATGCATTTTAATACAAGACCTTTTACTCTAGCAACTTTCTATAAGAGCAAATCTGTCCCTATTTTTGGGGCTTTGACCCCCCCCATTATTTGGCTTTGGCCAGATCTTTTGTGCTAAAAGGTCGAGAGTTATGCTTGTGTGAGTGAATGCAAGTATGAAACCACACGAGACTGTCTGTGTATATCTATGTGTGTGAAAGCAGAAGAGACTGTATGAGAGAGACAGACAGAATGGGCTTTCTGCAAAATTGTGTTTTACTTATTTTTAAGTACTATATTTTTTTTATACATTTTTGATGTAATTTTTTTATACATTTTTGATGTAATGTGTTTCCTCCAACACCATTAACATATATTACAAAAAGTTTGAAACGTTAGGCGGAGAACTATTTTACATCAAATATATAAAACAAAATTAATATAGTACTTAAAAATAAGAAAGTAAAACAACAATTTTACAGAAAGCTCATTCTCTAAGCACAGTGCCATCCAGGATGTGTGTTAATGTGTAATTAATACCCTTCCAGCGGTGCAGAGGCACTCCACCTGCAGCGTTGGGCGTTATAATGCCCCTGGGTGGGCATTAATTACATATTAACATACACCCTGTTGGGCATTATTACTTAAGTAAACACCAAAGCCAGTAAATAAAACTGTGTACTCTATCAGAATATTCTGTGATCCACACTAACTGTGCATTCATAACATGAATTCAATTCACTATGCTGAGGTTCTGATATTTCAAATGACACAAAACTGAAGGTGCACTCGCTGTATAAATCATTAGAAAAAACACTTTTTTTGCTTATATGCATATATAAGCATGACCAGAAAAAGTAAGCAATTTGACTACTTCAAACCGTTTTAAACTCAGTACCTCAAATTATGAACAAACATAACATTGTGCTTATGTCTACATAACTTGATTAGGAATTAAATAGTGACCATACTGCTTTAATTTTCTCTACATAACCAATCTTAGCACTTGGATCACTGACTTCATATCTTACACTGGATTCTACTTTGCTAAACAGATACATTCACATCTTGGGTACATTTTTCCAGCTACCTTTAAACTACAACAAAAAGAAAAAAAAAAAAAAATCTTGCTTTTTTCCCACTTTCAGAAAGTTAAGAAAGTTCAGTTACAGATTTGCTGTACTGAACTGTTTGGAAGTTTCTAGAAGGCCAGTGCTTGCTTGGGCTAAAGGGAAGTCTCTGTGTTCACCAGTGGGAGTGGTTAACACTGAACAGCCTACCTGTCCCTGGAGGAGTGGTTACTACCTAGAAGCTGTAGTTTTATTGGCCATTTTGGGTCAATTCTAAACTCCTTGATCTGTCTCTCTTAAAACCAGGCTGCCTCGTGGTTTTGGCATCTTTTCAGGCTTGCTAGTTGTTGCTGAAGCACCTACCATGGGGAGAAAACACTGAGAGAAGAAAAGGAGCCACTTTTGTGATTTTAAGTATTTTCTTCTGATTTTTTGTTAAGTTTTACTGCTTTGCCGCCTACTTTTTGGCATTTTCCGGTTTGCTAAAGTTTGTATCTGTAACAGTAACAGTACTTGGAACACATCTAGAGCCTGTTTACTGCATTTCCTGTGTTGCACTTAATTTAAAATCGTTTTTTTTCTCTAAAAACTGCATTTTATCTGATTTTGGCCTAGCACTCAAGTATGGGGTCATTTATTGCACTGCTGTGATTATTTTGCTGCTTGTGTATCTCTGCTACCTTTAAACTACAACAAAAAGAAAAAAAATCTTGCTTTTTTCCCACTTTCTGAAAGTTAAGAAAGTTCAGTTACAGATTTGCTGTTCTGAACTGTTTGGAAGTTTCTAGAAGGCCAGAGTTTGCTTGGGCTAAAGGGAAGTCTCTGTGTTCACCAGTGGGAGTGGTTAACACTGAAAAGCCTGCCTGTCCCTGGAGGAGTGGTTACTACCTAGAAGCTGTAGTTTTATTGGCCATTTTGGGTCAATTCTAAACTCCTTGATCTCTCTCTCTCTCTTAAAACCCTACAACTCACTTTTTGCGTGGTTTTGCGCAATGAGCAGCGTCGGGTAGCGCCGCTTAAACAGGTTTGAACAATTCCAGGCTCCACAAAGTCTGCTCTTCACTTTTTCCCTTAGAACTATTCACTCTCTCAACGTAATCACTCTATTCTCTTTCTAAAGCCCTGCACTTGCTCAGCTCTAATAAGGAAACACTAACTAACTAAAGCACTACACCCTCCTTGACTTCTCATAAGTATACTGGCCAAGGCTCTTGCCACCCCCATAGTGCCTTTTTTAGGCAAGGCTCAAAGGACAAACCCACCTCTATACACAACCCAAGGATAAAAAAAACTAAAGGTAATGCTACTCAATGCCAGAAGTCTAAACCTCAAGATGCATGGACTCGAGGCTCTCCTCAGTATGGAGAAAACTGATGTCTGTGCAGTAACAGAAACCTGGTTCAAGGCTCCTGAGAGCACCCCAGCACTACCAGGTTATAACTCATACCATGCATTACGGACCCAAGCACAAAAGGAGGCGGAGTATCTATATTCATCAAAGATACCTACACCTCCAGGTTAGTGGCACTGCACGAAGCATCGGAAACCATCCATGTGCAACTAGCAGCGGGCAAAAAGTACAGTTTTGTACCTACCATAAATGTAGATGTCCGAGAGGTATGCATCTGCAGTCCTAACAAATGGGTTGTCCTGCCTCAGGCAGCCCTTCGGTCGGCCGGATTCCAAAGTCTGGGTCTGGCCTCGGCTGATGTCGCACTTCACCCGACGTCATAGCTGCTGTTAACCGGGTATAAAGGCATCAGCCGACGCCATTTTCCTCAGTGTTTCTTGCCCCAGATGCCAGGTGCCCTCTAGGAAGGCTAAATTTGGATAAATGCAAATGTTTCCAAACAATAGAGAACAAATAGAAGTAAACATGTATATACATATATACAAACAAATACACCATAATAGATTCCCCCAGCTAGCTACAAGATGGGCAAATACCCTAGGAGTACCACAGAGGGGAAGGAGGGTGGGTAATCCTGACTGCAGATGCATACCTCTCGGACATCTACATTTATGGTAGGTACAAAACTGTACTATGTCCTTCAAGGATGCATCTGCAGTCCTAACAAATGGGTAGAATACCATAGCCAAACTGGGGGAGGAGGTACTAAGAAGATTATGGTGTAGTTAAGATCCCTTGCAAAACAGCAGTGGCAAAACCTGCTCGGGATCTGGAGTATAAATCTAGATTGTAATGCTTGGCAAATGTATGCACGGAGCTCCAAGTAGCAGCCTCTAAAATGTCTTTGGTAGCCACTCCTCGTAAAAAAGCTGTAGTAGTGGCTGTAGCCCTTGTGGAGTGAGGTCTGATGTTTTCTGGAGTTGTCTTTCCATAAGAGTAACAAAATCTAATGCAATTTCCTATCCATTTTGAGATTGTCTGTTTTGAAATTGCTTTTCCTTCCATTCCTGTTGCATATGCTACCAGAAGCTGGTCAGTTTTCCTATTGTTCTTGGTTCTGTCCAGGTATCGCAATTGTCTATGCACATCCAAGGTATGTAGTAGTCTTTCCCCCCTGTTCTGTGGGTTGGGGAAGAATGTAGGTAGGTGGATTGCTTGGTTTAATGATACCCTGGAGACCACCTTTGGCATAAAAGTAGGATTAGTTCTCATGGACACTCTATCCTGATGGAAGATAAGGAAGGGCTGTACTGCCATTAATGCCTGTAATTCAGAAACCCTTCTTGCTGAAGTGATTGCAAGCAGGAAAGCAGTTTTCCAAGATAAGTACTGTAATTCTGCTGTTGCTGCTGGTTCAAAAGGGGAAGTGTCAACTTTTCTAACACAAAGTTCAAGTCCCATGTAGGCAATGGTGGCTTCCTTGGTGGCTTTACATTTTAATTCCTCTCAGGAACTGCCTGAGTAGAGGATGAGAAAAGACTGGAGGATCCATGTTGTATTCTGCTGAAATTGCTGACGCATGAATCTTAATGGAGGAGTAGGACAGGCCATTGTGGAAAAGCTCTGCTAAGTATTCCAGGATGTTAGCTATGTTTGCCAGTGATACATTTTCTCCTTTTGCTGCACTCCAAATGAGATATCTTTTCCATTTTGCTGAATACGTTTTTCTTGTTGAGGGTCTGCGAGCCTCCAAGATAATGTCTTTAACCCTTTGAGATAAATCTGGGTTATTTTGTCTTATGTAATGTTCCAAGCAGCTAGCTGCAGTGTTTTCAAGTTTGGATGCAGGATTTTGAAGTTGTTCTGTGTTAGCAGTAAAGGAACTAGGGGTAGAGGCCATGCGTGTTCCCGAGACATACTCCTCAGTAGTGGGTACCAATGCTGCCTCGGCCAGTCTGGAGCTATCAGGATGATCCTTGGGTGATCTTCTTTGATCTTCAGTAGCACTTTGTGCATCAAAGGAAGAGGTGGGAATGCATATGCTGTCAGGTTTTCCCAACTGAAAGATAGGGAGTCCACCTTCCAAGCTAGTGGGTGGTATGTCCTTGTGCAGAATTTTTCAATTGGTGGTTGAGTGGGGATGCGAATAGGTCTATTTCTGGTAGTCCCCATTTTTTTGTAATGGATTTGAAGATGTCTGGATGCAGCATCCATTCGTGGGCATCCGTGGTAGTTCTGCTTAAGACGTCTGCTAGTATATTTTCCTTTCCTGGCACAAATATTGCCTGGAGCTGAATGTTGAGGTTCAGGGCCACATTCCAGAGGTCCATTGCCATCCGGCATAGAGGATATGAATGTGTGCCTCCCTGTTTGTTGATATACCACATAACTGTGGTGTTGTCCGTCCTTATCAGCAAATGACCCTGTTGAAGAAACGGTCTGAATGTCTGAATTGCCAGCTTTACTGCCAGCATCTCTTTTTGATTTATGTGTAGGTTCAGCTGGTCTTGAGTCCATAAGCCTTGTATGCACTTGTCCGCCATGTGTGCCCCCCAACCGAGGTCTGAGGCGTCCGTGGTGATAGTCTGGCTTGGGTGAGGGCTGTGGAAGGGCAGCCCTTTGTTCAATTGACAGGCCTGAGCCCACCATTGGAATTCTTGCTTCAGGCATGGAATTATTGGAATTTGGGTTTCTAGGCTGTGCTTGTGCCGAGACCATAAATTCCTTAGGTACCATTGCAACTTCCTCATATGTAGTCTGGCATGTGGAATCAATATTATGCAGGATGCCATGTAACCCACGGCTTGCAGGACTTTCCTTGCTGTAAGCTGGTTCTGCGTTGTTAATGCCATGAAATAGAGTGGTAGGTGCTTCTGCTTTTCTGCTGTGAGGAATGCCATTTGGCTTGATGTGTCCAGTTCTGCACCCAAGAAAGTTATCCTTTGGGATGGTATCAGCCTTGACTTTTTTATGTTGACTGTGTATCCCAGGGCTTGCAATAGGTGAATGACCTTTCTCAAATCTTTTGTTAATTTGTTTTTGTTGTCCGCTTGTAACAGGCAGTCGTCCAGGTATGGGTAAATTTGAAATCCCTGAAGCCTGCAATGAGCAATTACTGATGCCAGGCATTTCGTGAATACTCTGGGCGCAGTAGATAAGCCAAAAGGCAATGCTGAGAATTGATAATGCTCTGATCCTGCAAGAAATCTGAGGTATCTTCTGCAATTTGGTCGTATGGGGACGTGCAGGTATGCCTCCTTGAGATCTAGAGTTACCAGCCAAGACTCCTTGCCCAGCATGGGAAGAAGCTGCTGTAGGGTCAGCATCTTGAATTTTGGAACAATGAGATATGCGTTCAGAGCGGACAGGTCGAGAATAGGTCTCCATTGGTTTTCCTTTCTTGGCACCAGGAAAAGTCTGGAGTAAAATCCTTGCCCTTGTTCCGTAGACGGTACCTTTTCTATAGCTCTCATCCTTAGTAAGTGGTCTATTTGCTCTAGAGCGTTTGTCTTTTGATTTGGAGGTAGGTTTGGCATTCCTCTCTTCCTTGGTAGAGTATGGAAGTGAAACCTGTAACCTTTGTCTATTGTCTGTAAAATCCATTTGTCTCCTGTAATGTAATGCCAGTTTACTGAAAATAAAGCTAGCTTTCCGCCTAAGGGTGCTTCTAATTGCTCCCTGGTAGGCGGTTTCAGAGCCAAGTCACTGTGATTGTCCTGTGGAAGTGGTAGTGGCTGGATCTGTGGCAGTACTTCTCTGGTTGTTAGGCTGCCACTGACGTCCCCTGTAGGCACCTCTGGATTGACCTCTGCCTCTTGGGCGCCTATTCCTGCCTCTCTGTGCTCTGTTGTCTGGAAAGGACCAATTCTTGGAAGGCCAATTCCTACTAAATCTCGGAGGCTGGACCTGTAAGAAATCCTTGACTGTCTGGACAGATTTTGCTTTCTCTTCCACCTTCTTCAACACTTGCTGTGCAGGGGAGCCAAACAAAAGTACAGTTTTGTACCTACCATAAATGTAGATGTCCGAACTGGATAGCATCTGCAGTCATAACAAGTGGGTTGTCCTGTCGTCAGGCAGCCCTGCAGTCGGCCGGATTCCAAAGTCCGGGTCCGGCTTCGGCTGATGTCGCACTCCACCCGACGTCATCTCTGTTGGTCTTCGGGTATAAAAGCATCAGCCGACGCCATTTTCCTCACTGTTTCTTGCCCCAGATGCCAGTAGCCCTCTTGCAGGCTAAAATTTGGATAGATGCCAATGTTTCCAAATAGATAGAGGTAAACACAAAAAATAAGCATATATGTACATATATACAAACAAATACACCATAAAGACTCCCCAACAGCTAGCTATTAGGAGGGTAAACACCCTAGGAGTACCACAGAGGGGAAGGCGGGAGGGTAATCCTGACTGCAGATGCTATCCAGTTCGGACATCTACATTTATGGTAGGTACAAAACTGTACTATGTCCTTCATGGATGCATCTGCAGTCATAACAAGTGGGTAGAATACCATAGCCAACTAGTGGAGGAGGATAAAAGTAGATTATGGTGTGTTTAGGATCCCTTGCAGTACAGCAGTGGCAAATCCTGCTCGGGATCTGGAATATAGAGGCAAATTATAATGCTTGGCAAATGTATGCACGGAGGTCCAAGTAGCCGCCTCAATAATGTCTTTGGTTGCCACTCCTCATAAGAAGGCTGTGGTAGTGGCTGTTGCCCTTGTAGAATGAGGTCTTATGTTCTGTGGAATTGGTTTTCCATGGAAGGAGTAACAGTATCGTATGCAATTTCCTATCCATTTGGAGATTGTCTGTTTGGAAATAGCTTTTCCTTCCCTTCCTGTTGCATAGGCTACAAAAGTTGGTCAGTCTTTCTGCTATTTTTGTTCTGTCCAAGTAGTAGCGTAGCTGTCTATGTACATCCAAGGTATGCAGTATTCTTTCCCTCTGTTTTGTGGGTTGGGAAAGAAGGTAGGTAGGTGGATTGCCTGGTTTAAAGATACTCTGGATACCACCTTGGGCATAAATGTAGGATTAGTCCTCATGGACACTCTATCTTGGTGGAAGATTAGGAAGGGTTGCACTGCCATTAAGGCCTGTAGTTCTGAAACCCTCCTTGCTGAAGTAATTGCCAGTAGGAAAGCAGTTTTCCATGACAGGTGTTGTAGGTCTGCTGTTGCTGCTGGTTCAAAGGGTGATAGTGTCAACTTTTCTAGCACAAAGTTTAAATCCCAAGCTGGTAATGGTGGTTTCCTTGGAGGTTTTACATTCTTGATTCCTCTGAGGAACTGCCTGAGCAAAGGGTGCGAAAAACAGGTGGATCAAAGCTGTATTCTGCTGAAATAGCTGATGCATGTATCTTGATGGAGGAGTAGGACAGGCCTGAATGAAGAAGTTCGCCAGATACTCCAGAATGTTTGGCATATCTATGTTTGACACATCTTTTCCTCTTTCCGTACTCCAAATGACAAACCTTTTCCATTTTCCAGCATAGTTCCTTCTTGTTGAAGGTCTGCGTGCTTCAAGAATAATGTCTTTAACTCTTTGGGAAAGTTCTGGATTAGCTGCTGCTATGTGATGTTCCATGCAGTCAGTTGCAGCGTTTTTAGGTTTGGATGTATGATGCTGTAGTTGTTCTGAGTTAACATCAAAGGCATCAGGGGTATTGGCCACATATTGTTCCGAGACATGCTCTTCAGTAGTGGGTACCAGTGTTGTCTTGGCCAGTTTGGAGCTATCAGGATTATCCTTGGAAGTTCTTCCTTGATTTTTAGTAGTACCTTGTGTATCAAAGGAAGAGGTGGGAATGCATATGCTGTTAGGCCTTTCCAGTTGAAGGAGAGTGAGTCCACTTTCCATGCTAGTGGGTGGAATGTCCTTGTGCAGAATTTTTTTGAGCTGGTGATTGAGAGGTGATGCGAATAGGTCTATCTGTGGCATTCCCCATTTCTTTGAGATGGTCTTGAAGATGTCCGGGTGCAGCTTCCATTCGTGGGCATCCAAAGTGGTTCTGCTTAATATGTCTGCTAGAGTATTGTCTTTCCCCGGTACAAATATTGCCTGTAACTGAATGTTGTAGCTGAGTGCCAGGGTCCACAGCTCCAAGGTCATGCTGCATAGGGGGTATGAATGAGTGCCTCCCTGTTTGTTGATGTACCACATGACTGTGGTGTTGTCTGTCCTTATCATCAACTGGCCCTCTTTGAGGAATGGTTTGAACTTTTGGATTGCCAGTTTTACTGCCAGCATTTCTTTTAGATTGATGTGTAGGTGAAGTTGATCCTGTGTCCACAATCCTTGCACGCATTTGTCCAGCATGTGGGCCCCCCATCCTAGGTCTGAAGCGTCTGTTGTGATGGTCTGGCTTGGTTGACATCTGCGAAAGGGTAGGCCTGGGTTTGACTGGCATGCCTGAGCCCACCATAGGAACTCCTGTTTTAAGCATGGAATTAGTGGGATTTCTGTTTCTAGACTGTGTCTGTGTTGGGACCATAAATTCTTTAGGTACCACTGTAGTTTCCTCATATGTAGTCTGGCAAATGGGACCAAGATTATGCATGATGCCATGAAGCCCAAGGCCTGCAGAACTTTTCTTGCTGTTAACTTGTTCAGTTTTGTTAGTGCCAAGAAGTAAAGAGGAAGTTCTTTTGTTTTTCTGTAGTCAGGAATGCCATTTGTTGTACTGTGTCCAATTCAGCCCAAGAATGTCCTTGTTTGGGATGGTATCAGCCTTGACTTTTGTAAATTGACTGTGTATCCCAGTCCTTGTAGCAAGTAAATGACCCTTTGTAAATCTGTTGTCAGCTTGCTTTTGTTGTCCCCTTGTAGTAGGCAGTCGTCCAGGTATGGGTAAATTTGAATTCCCTGTAGTCTGCAATGGGCGATTACTGATGCCAGGCATTTTGTGAATACTCTGGGCAGTAGATAAGCCAAAGGGCAATGCTGAGAATTGATAGTGCTCTGATCCTGCAAGAAATCTGAGGTATCTTCTGCAGATTGGTCGAATGGGGACGTGCAGGTATGCCTCCTTGAGATCTAGAGTTACCAGCCAAGACTCCTTGCCCAGCATGGGAAGAAGTTGCTGTAGGGTCAGCATTTTGAATTTTGGGACAATGATGTATGTATTTAAGGTGGACAGGTCGAGAATTGGTCTCCCACTTTTTCCTTTCTTGGAACTAGGAATAGTCTGGAATAGAACCCCTTTCCTTGTTCTGCTGTTGGCACTCTTTCCACAGCTCTCATGTTTGCTAACTCCATTATCTGGCGTAGAGCCTCTGTTTTTGATTTGGAGGTAGATTTGGCATTCCTCTTTTGACTGGTAGAGTGTGGAAGTGAAACCGGTAACCTTGATCTATGGTTTGTAAAATCCACTTGTCTTTTGTTATGTAGTGCCAGTTCTTTGAAAATAAGGTTAACTTTCCGCCTAGAGGAGCTGCTATTTGTTCCCTGGTAGGCGGAGTTAGGATTAAGTCACTGTGGTTGTGCTGATGTAGTGGCAGTGGCTGTGTCTGTGCCTCTGTTGTTACCTTGCCACTGTCGTCCTCTGTAGGCCCCTCCTCTGGATTGGTTTCTGCCTCTGGAGCGTCTATTCCTGCCCCTTTGAAATTTTGTGGAGTCAGGAAAGGACCAATTTTGGCAGGCCAGTTCCTGCTAAACCTTGGGGTTGAACCTGCAAGAAATCTTTGACAGTTTGAACAGATTTTGCCTTTTCTTCCATTTTCTTCATAACCTGCTGGGCAGGTGTACCAAACAAACTTGTCTTGTCCATAGGAGCATCTAGCAACTTAGCTTTAACATGATCCGGTAAAGCTTGTTCCTTTAGCCATGCATGCCTTCTTATCACTGTGCCTGTCATGGCTGATCTAAATGAAGCCTCCAGTGCATCATAGCCACATTTTAAGGAATGGTTGCTAACTTGTTGTATGTTATTTACCATCTCTAATACATATTTCTTATCAAGAGATTCATCAGTGGTTAGTTTTTAGTTAACTGATCAAGCATAAACTCTTGGTATTGTATCATGTGAAACTGACAGTTTAAAGCTCTAGCTGAGAGAGTAGCTGAAGTGTAGACCTTTTACCCCATCTGTCTAATGACCTTGCTTCCCTTTCAGAAGGAATAGGGTTTTTAGCTGTGGTCGGCTACTGCCTTGGGACCCTGGGATATAGTTTCTGGGTCTGCAAGAGGGGCCTTGTAAAGGTGGTGATGAGTATCTGGCACCCTGTAAAATCTGTCTGGCTTGGCAGGGGCTGGGGTAAAGAGTCTGGAGGAGCAAACATCATTGAAAGCATCATCCACCACAGAGAGAACAGGAGGTATAGCCAAGGGCCTGTGCTGTGGGAGGTGCAGAAAGGTCCTAAGTCTTTTCTGGAGTCTGAAAAATCCTGTTGCTGCCATTGGAACTGTTCTCGCATGGCATGCAAGGTTTCCCCAAAGGAGAATTCTTCTGGTGGGAAGCAGCTGGAATGGATTCTTCAGCATCAGAATCTTCAAAATTGGAGAAGGAGCCTCTGGCTGGTCAGTTATGTCTGATTCATCAGCAGAATCATCAGAAGACACTGGCTCAGGGGCTCTGCCCTAGGTCTCTTCTCTGGGGGCTGAGAGGCCCTGTCTGGGTGAGATTGAGATCCTCTAATTAAAGAAATTAAATCTTCTGCCAAAGAAAGCATTTGAGAACTAGAAGAGGGCCTGGATGTGGGGGTTTAACAGGCACTGATTTAGTAGTCTTGGCTGCTTTAGCCCTGGCGAAGGCCTTAATGGACATGGCTGCTGGAGGCCTAGCAGCACCACGTGCTGGGGTAGAGACATCCAAGGGATGGTGTCTGATAAGTCAACCACCGTAGTGGGTACAATTTCTGAGGTCGATTCAAGAGTTGTAGCAGGGGCCTCAGTTGTAAGAATAGGTTCAGCTGTACTTTGATCAGTTTTCTCGGTTTCGGAAACCGAGACACTCATGATTTGCTTTACCGTGGTTTCGGCGAAACCGCGGACCCAAGTGTCGGTCTTATCTTTGCTTTTTGGTAGATTGGGTAGTCGGAGGATCCGGCGGCATAATGTCGCAAAATCAGTACCGAAAAACTGTTTTGCAAACTCCGACCGGCGCCTAAGCGTCGTCGGTTGAAAGAGGCACAGGCAGAACAGGCTGCTACGTCGTGGGCTGGGCCTAAACAAGGCAGACAGTAAGAGTGGAAATCTTTATGAGGTATTTGTTTCCCACAGGTTAAACAATTGTTAACTTTTTCTGACATCGGCTGAGGCAAGAAAGAGTCCCCAACGGGTACTTAGCTTTAGAAGTCTTGAAGTAGTATTCGGTAGAAGTAATCTCTGGATCCGACCGACCGGCACTTGCGAACAGCTTCTGCTTGGTAGCGCCGGCAAGAAAGACTGAGGAAAATGGCGTCGGCTGATGCTTTTATACCCGAAGACCAACAGAGATGGCGTCGGGTGGAGTGCGACATCAGCCGAAGCCGGACCCGGACTTTGGAATCCGGCCGACTGCAGGGCTGCCTGACGACAGGACAACCCACTTGTTATGACTGCAGATGCATCCATGAAGGACATCTGTGTTTTTCCATGGGAGCATCTAGGAGCTTTGACTTTACATGGTCTGGTAAGGATTGCTCTTTTAACCATGCATGCCTTCCGATCACTGTACCAGTCATAGCTGATCTAAAGGAAGCCTCCAGTACATCATAGCTGCATTTTAAGGAATGATTACTGACCTGCTGGATGTTATGTACCATTTCCTGAAGGGACTTTCGGTCTAAAGGTTCAGGCGAGGACAGTTTTTTAGTTAGCTGATCTAACATAAATTCCTGATACTGAATCATGTGGAATTGACAGTTTAAGGCCCTAGCCGAAAGAGTAGCAGAAGTATAAACTTTTTTACCCCATCTCTAAGGCTGTAGATTCTCTTTCAGAAGAGAGGAGGGTTTTGGCAGAGGCAGCTGCTACAGCTTTGGGGCCCTGTGAAATAGTTTCAGGATCTGCAATAGGAGCCTTATACAAGTGATAATGTGTGTCCGGAACCCTGTAGTATCTGTCGGGCTTAGCAGGGGCCGGAGGAAGAGAGTCAGGAGCAGTACAAGCATCATTGAATGCATCATCCACAACTGTAAGTACTGGAAGAATGGCTAAAGGCCTATGCTGTGGCAAATGTAAAAAGGTCCTAAGCCTTTTCCTAGAGTCTGAAAAATCCTGGCCCTGCCATAGAAATTGTTCTCTCATAGCATGCAAGGTTTCCCCAAAAGAAAATTCCTCAGGAGGAGAGGCAGAAGGAATGGAGTCTTCTGCATCAGAGTCCTCATATGGAGAATAAGGGCCTTCTGGAGGGTTTGTATTTTCTGAATCATCAGAGGAGTAATCTGTAGAAACTGGCTCAGGGGGCTCTGCTCTAGGCCTCTTCTCTGGACGGGGTGAGAGGCCCTGTCAGGATGAGGCTGGGATCCCCTGATCAAAGAAATGAGATCCTCTGCTAGACTAAGCATTTGAGTACTAGAGCTAGGCCTGTGAGAAGGGGTTTTAGCAGGCACGGTCTTTGTTGATTTAGCTGCTTTAGCCCTGGTAAAAGCCTTAATTGACATGGATGCAGGGGGCCTAGCAGCTCCACGTGCAGGAGTAGATATATCTAAAGGGACAGTATCTGATAAATCCTGAGAACCTGTAAGAGCAGGTGGAATTTCAGTAGCAGATTCAGCTATGCTGGATGAGGCCTCGGTTGTAGGAGGCATGCTTTCGGCCGAAGGAAGAACCGAGGACTCGGTTTCAGCCGAAACCGAGACACTCGCGGTTGGCTTAACCGCGTTTCGCCGAAACCGCGACTGCGAGTCGGTCCTTTTCCTTACGCTTTTAGCTAACTGTGAAGTCGGAGTCTCCGGCGGCATGTTGTAAGCAAAAGCGGGCGAAAAACTCCTCTGCAAACTCCGACCGACGTCTAAGTGTCCGTCGGTTGAAGGAAGTACAGGCTAGACAAGCTGCTACATCGTGGTCTGGGCCTAAACAAGGTAGGCAGTAAGAGTGGAAATCTTTATGAGGTATTTGTTTCCCACAAGTTAAACAGTTATTCACTTTTTCTGACATCAGCTGAGGCAAGAAAGAGTCCCCAACGGGGTACTTAGCTTTTTAAAAGTCTTCGGTAGTAGCAATCTCTGGTTCTGACCGACCGGCACTTGCGAACAGCTTCTGCTTCGGCCAGCGGCAAGAAAGACAGAGGAAAATGGCGTCGGCTGATGCCTTTATACCCGGTTAACAGCAGCTATGACGTCGGGTGAAGTGCGACATCAGCCGAGGCCAGACCCAGACTTTGGAATCCGGCCGACCGAAGGGCTGCCTGAGGCAGGACAACCCATTTGTTAGGACTGCAGATGCATCCTTGAAGGACATCTGCCTTTCAGTTTGTAGCCTGCTACAGAACGCCCTCCCTATTACAGGAACCCCACTTGGCATTCCTGAGAACACTGGAGAATATGAAGGTCTCTCCAAACACTATGTTATTGGGTGACTTCAACTACCCAAACATTGATTGGGAAAACTACTCAAGCCCAAACACCCTCGCCCAATGTTTCCTTGAATTTATAAACTCTAACGCAATGGAACAACTGGTCACCACTCCCACAAGAGGGAACAACATATTGGACCTGGTCATCACCAACATGGGGACTCTATGATCCACACCAGAGGTAAACCCCTCATTGGTAAGATCAGACCATAAACAAATTTCCCTGGACATCCATATCCGTCCCACCCCCAGCCAAAGAAATCACTGTAAAGAATTTCTCAAAAGCCAACTTTGCACTTCTCAAGACTGAGGTGGAATCCTTCAAAGCCCCTGGGCCAGAGAATAATACAGCCCAATCCGCAGAATCCTTTACAAATGCATTCTATGAGCACCTGCAGGAATGCATGGATCGTGCTATCCCAAATAAAACCAAGACTCACTCCTCCAAAAACAGGAGACCGGTCTGGTGGACACCGGCCATAAATAAGCTATACAACAGAAGGAGGATGCTACTACACGACAGAGCAAAATCCCAAAAAGGGAAGGCATCTCTGATCAGTATTAGCAAGAAACTTCGATCCCTCATAAAATCATCAAAGGCCAGTTTTGAAAGAAAAATTGCCCTAGACACTAAAGATAATCACAAGGCCTTTTTTAGTTATGTCAGGAACATGGGCGGAACGGTACAAAATATACCAAACCTACAGACATAGCCAACATCCTGGCAGACAGATTCAGCGCAAACGTCTCTCCCCCTTCTCCCCCAAAGGAGCAAATGCCTATCCCAACTGAATGTAACCTCCCTGACATCACAGATGCACAGGTGAAAGCTGCCCTCTCCAAAGCAAAAACACAGCATCTATGGGACCGGACGGTGTCCCAGGCTTTGTCTTACATGAGCTCCAAGAAGAACTGAACCCTCACATTAAGTCACTGTTCAAACTTAGCCTTACTACAGGATATGTACCCAAAGAATGGCATACAGCTACAGTGGTCCCACTCCACAAAGATGGTGCCACAACGGACCCCGGAAACTTTCGCCCCATAATCCTGACTAGTCTGGTCTGTAAAGCTATGGAGCATATTATCATGGAACTCATAAACAAAGACATTGGGACCCTCCAGACACTGGACCTTACCCAATTTGGCTTTGTTAAGGGCAGATCTTGCCTCTTAAACCTAGTTGATTTCTTTGAAACAGTTACCAAAGCCATAGATGAGGGCAAGGAAGTCCACACAGCCTACCTGGGCCTCGCAAAAGCCTTCAACACAATACCCCACTCGGGCATCATAAATAAGCTTACCAGCTTAAATATCAACCCCTATATCACAAGATGGGTTGCAAACTGGCTCAGAGATAGAACACACATGGTCAGAATCGCAGGTGCCATGTCCGAATCCAAACCAGTTACAAGTGGCATCCCACAGGGCTCAGTTCTGGGACCTCTCTTGTTCAGTATATACTTCTCTGAGGTTCAGGCTAACACAGGGGGATTATGGCTGACAAAGTTCGCAGATGACTGCAAACTGGGGGCCATAATCGAATCTCCAGCTGACACAAGCATCCTCCAAAAGGGTCTCACAGAGACGGATGCTTGGTACCAGAGCCACTGCCTCAAGCTAAATGCTAAAAAGTGCATAGTCATCCCCTTTGGGAAAAACAAGGTGCCCACAAATTACCACATAGGTGGTAATCCATTAAGTACGGAAGAAGTAATTAGAGATTTGGGGACCAACGTAGATAGTAATCTCTACTTTGATAATCACGTTGCCAAAGTGGTTAGAAAGACCTTCTATATAGCCCACCTTATCACGAAAGGGTTCGCATCTAGATCAAGAGAGGTCATTGTGCCCCTCTACTCGTCACTGATCAGGCCCATAATTGAATACAATGCCCCTTTTGGGATGTACCTTACCCGACACCAGCAACTGGAGAGACCCCAAAAGTACCTCACCAAGAGGATCATGGGCTACAAACAGATGTCCTATGCAGCTTGACTAAAGAAACTCCAGCTCTACTCAGTTGCTTACCGCCTACTCAGAGGTGATCTATGCCCGACGTACAAAGCCATGTCAAACCCAGAATTAATGGACATTCTCCACCTCAAAAAGTCCAAGTCCCTTAGAGCTACACGCTCCAGGGACCTAAACCTCAGCACAGAAATAAATAGGACATGCTGGAGGGACAGATTAATTTCCCAGAGGCTCCCCTCACTCTGGAATAGAATCCCAATTCATGTTAGACATAGCCTCTCACTGACCCTCTTCAAGCGAAATTTGGACGCGTGGATGGGAAATCGCAAATTCACCACTGGGATCTCTCCTGTGTCCCTGCTAGACAGAGGCACAGTAAACTAATATTCAAAGGGTACCTTCTGTGACCTACTTTACAGAGGCACAGTAGGCTAATCTAATAGGGAGGCGGAAGCCAAATACACTCTGGCTAGGCTTATAAATGCCCTAGGGCAGATAGCCTAGTATCTACCTATGAACCTATGTTAATGTCCTCTTCAAATTCAACTTCCATTATTGCATCCCATATACAATTAATTTCTTGAACATTTCAAAACTCTTCTCCTGTTCATATCTTCCACCCAAGCTAATTACTCCATCGATAAAATACCCCCCAAGAGTTGATCCAATAGTTAGGGATCTGGAAATAAATGTAAACAGTAGCCTGGCCTTCAACCAACATATAGACAAAATAGCAAGATCATTATATGTCATCCAACTCATAAGCAAGGGTATGGTATTTAGATCCAAGGAAGTTATAGTACCACTCTACTCAACCCTTATCAGATCCATTACTGAGTACAATGCCCTCCTTGGCATGTACCTAACCAGGCACTTGCAACAGTTGGAATGCCCTCAAAGGTTCCTCACCAGGAAAATCCAGGGTATGAACACCCTGTCCTATACAGATCGCCTTAAGGCCCAATCTTTATAATCAGTCTTCTACAGGATACTGAAAGACTATCTATACCTAACATACAAGGCATCCTCAGATTCAGTTCTGATGGATCTCTTGTACATCCAGAAAACTAAACAGCACCAAAAACAGAGATCCAAGAACCTGAACTTTGCCTACAACATAAACAGAACATGCTGGATAGAACAATATACGTCTCAAAGGATCCTTGCGCTATACAGCAAAATCCCTATCTACATGAAGCAGAGTTCATCCCCGACCCTATTCAAAAGGGACCTTGATCACTGGAA
The DNA here is from genome assembly GCF_019279795.1 of Protopterus annectens. Classification (NCBI taxonomy): domain Eukaryota; kingdom Metazoa; phylum Chordata; order Ceratodontiformes; family Protopteridae; genus Protopterus; species Protopterus annectens. Next base: position 470,781,948 of record NC_056726.1, read on the forward strand.
GGGAAACTGTAAATTCACCCCAGGTCTGGACCCAAAGTCTCCGAGTGACGGAGATTAATTTACTTACTGTCAAGCTCTAAGTAACATAATCCACCCCACATAACCCTTAGATACCGCTTTACTAACATACCCCAACATATAGGTGTCCAAGGAACTCTGGGATAACATTGGGTTGGGTTCCACTGCTAGGCTTGTAAAGACCACAGTGGTCATTAGCCTAGTATAAACCTATAACAGTTTTCTTAGAAAGAATTCTTATATCAGATTTGCAAGATAATGCATCATTCCCAGAAACTGCTGTAAAATCCAGTTGACTTTCAGCCTTGACAGCTGAACAGCTGCTTGGAGTTTTCTGAACCTGATTTTAGGTGATCTGAAAAAATCTGAATATGACCCAAGTATTTTAGACCTCTTTGTTCTTACTTTGCTTGAAATTAAGCTGTATTTATTTAGCAGTTGTATCAGTCTCTTGTTGCGCTACTTTTGCCATCTGACCATAGATTAAGAGATAAATATGTTGATAACACCTTCTACACTTTCAGTTTCCAGGGTAACAGCTTCCCAGACTACATCTGGTGGTGATGAAATACCAACAAGTGCTTGTACCCTTCTAACAGCATATTAAAAATACTCATTCTGGAGTTTGCTTCATCTAGTTTTACCTGCTAAAACCTTGACTTGATAATAGTACTAAGAAACTACAGCATCTAGTATTATTGAGGCACATTCAACAGTAAGCAAACTGTAATGCTTCTTTTAATCACTTTTTTTCAGAGCCTGTGGATTACCAAACCAGGTCCATATGTGCTTACTGGGCTAATGCCCACAAGGGGCTTTTTAAGTCTAGTCATGCATCCCAAATCTTTGACAAGTTTTGGTAACCCTGACAAGTGTAAGCAGGGGCTTGGGAGATTAAACATTTACAAGCAGGGGCATGGGAGATGAACCATTTACAGCTTGCATTGTCCATTAGAGACGCTGGTGCAAAATCAGGGAAGAACTTCCTGTTCCCCATCCAACTATACAAATGAGAATTCTGCCATTCAACAAACAGTAACTGTGCTACTCACTCATTCTAGATGTGCCACTGGCAAAAACTGATACTTTCTTAAATAGATTAATGCCTACCCACCACAACCAACACATCTAAGAAAAAACAGACTGCTCTTCAAACCACAAATATATGCAATACATGTCAATTTTTCTCCCTAGTCTCCTCACACAGATCATTGCTTGGCTCTGCAAAAAGCCAAATGGCTTCCAATAAAACAAAATTGCACTCAACTTCTCTTATCGCTAACCTACAAACTATTACTTCTGGACACCTTCAACTTTTATACTAACAGACTATGTAAATATTCTACTAACAACCACCTCAGGCACTACGGCACCCCAGTAGTGGGAATCACTACCAGCAAACAAATTGCACCCAATCCTTCCATAAATTCTAACTCAAGAAATTCCTCTTTGGTGAATCAACTTGGAAGAGTTTCCCTAACCAAGACATCATTTGAAAACCTTACTATGCCCACTATTCCTAAAACCCACAACATCTTCATAATAAACCACTCTTTCAGTATTTAAGCACCTCCTCCCATTTACTACTAGAGACAGGACCTCACTCTCCTCTACTTCGTTAGCCTTGACTTAGTGCAATCTCTGTTTGAACATTATTGGAGTACTCCACCATTCTTCCCTTTAATCATCCATCTCCCTTCATATTTCTGAGCACCCATCCAACCTTTTTCCCCAATTTCAATCTCTCCATTCTTGCTAATACTTTTTTGAAAGCTACAAATAATGAAACCGTCTACTATCCAACTTCAAGTACTACTATACTAACACACACACACATAATATATATATATATATATATATATATATATATATATATATATATATATATATTTTTTTTTTTTTTTAAACAGCCTTCATCAATGCTATCTTGCATTTATTATCTGCTTCCGTTTTTTTTGTTCTGTTTTATGGTCAGCTGGGCTGAGCCTGAAAATTTTCAATATGAATCCATATTTTACCCTGGAGAATTGAAAGAATAAATGAATGAATCTATTAATTATATTAGCTGTAAGTACTTCTTTATGATCCATATATTTTATTCTCTTCAGTTCCTGCTCAGTTTTAATTCTGAGAGCTGCTATTACTTTTCTAGAAACATGTACCACTTTCAAAAAAACACTGGGATTTTTTTGTGGTACCCTCCTACAGAGATTCCTAAGGGTATAAACAAATCTGCAAAACCACTTGGCATACCATTGCCATGACTGTGCACAGTATCTGAAACATGAAATCTCTGTAGCTTTCTGTACATTTGCATGATCTGCTGGGTGACACTGATGTTTGTTTATTATTTTTACTTCTTCACAAGGCAAATTGCCAAAAATATTAGGAGAATTTCTTTAAGTACAACTATTCAAAAAGAAGGGGATAGCTCTTTCTATATTTAAATTCAAACCACACATTTCAAATCCAGTGGTACCTTCTGGTGGCCAGAAAGTACAGTTTTGTACCTACCATAAATGTAGATGTCCGAACAGGATAGCATCTGCAGTCCTAACAAATGGGTTGTCCTGTCGTCAGGCAGCCCTTCGGTCGGCCGGATTCCAAAGTCTGGGTCTGGCCTCGGCTGGTGTCGCACTTCACCCGACGTCATCTCTGCTGGTCTTCGGGTATAAAGGCATCAGCCGACGCCATTTTCCTCAGTGTTTCTTGCCCCAGATGCCAGTTGCCCTCTTGGAAAGCTAAATTTTGGATAAATGCCAATGTTTCCAAAAAAGTAGAAGGCAAACAAAAAATAAGCATGTATGTACATATATACAAACAAATACACCATAAGAGATCCCCCCCAGCTAGCTATTAGGAGGGTAAATACCCTAGGAGTACCACAGAGGGGAAGGAGGGTGGGTAATCCTGACTGCAGATGCTATCCTGTTCGGACATCTACATTTATGGTAGGTACAAAACTGTACTATGTCCTTCAAGGATGCATCTGCAGTCCTAACAAATGGGTAGAATACCATAGCCAAACTAGGGGAGGAGGAAGAAGAATTATGGTGTAGTTAGGATCCCTTGCAAAACAGCAGTGGCAAAGCCTGCTCGGGATCTAGAGTATAGAGGTAAGTTATAATGCTTGGCAAATGTATGCACGGAGGTCCAAGTAGCCGCCTCAATAATGTCCTTGGTAGCCACTCCTCGTAAGAAAGCTGTGGTAGTGGCTGTAGCCCTTGTAGAATGAGGCCTTATGTTCTGTGGAATTTGCTTTCCATGGTAGGAGTAACAGAATCTTATGCAATTTCCTATCCACTTGGAGATTGTCTGTTTGGAAATTGCTTTTCCTTCCCTTCCTGTTGCATAAGCTACTAGAAGCTAGTCAGTTTTTCTATTGCCCTTGGTTCTGTCCATGTAGTAGCGCAACTGTCTGTGTACATCCAAGGTATGCAGCAGTCTTTCCCCCCTGTTCTGTGGATTGGGAAAGAAGGTAGGTAGGTGGATTGCCTGGTTTAGAGACACTCTGGATACCACCTTAGGCATAAATGTAGGATTAGTTCTCATGGACACTCTATCTTGATGGAAGATTAGGAAGGGTTGTACTGCCATTAAGGCCTGTAGTTCCGAAACCCTCCTTGCTGAAGTAATTGCCAGTAGGAAAGCAGTTTTCCAGGATAGGTGTTGAAGGTCTGCTGTTGCTGCTGGTTCGAATGGAGGGAGTGTCAATTTTTCTAGCACAAAGTTCAAGTCCCATGCTGGTAATGGTGGTTTCCTAGGAGGTTTTACATTCTTGATTCCTCTGAGGAACTGCCTGAGTAGAGGGTGTGAGAAGACAGGGGATCAAGCTGTATTCTGCAGAAATAGCTGATGCATGTATCTTGATGGAGGAATAGGACAGGCCTGTATGGAGAAGCTCTGCCAAATACTCCAGGATGTTGGCAATATCTATCTTTTGACACATCTTTTCCTCTTTCAGAACTCCAAGTGACAAACCTTTTCCATTTTCCTGCATAGTTCCTTCTTGTTGAAGGTCTGCGGGCCTCAAGGATAATGTCTTTAACCCTTTGGGATAAATCTGGGTTAGTTGCTCTCATGTAATGTTCCAGGCAGTCAGTTGTAGAGTTTTCAGGTTTGGATGCGTGATGTTGTAGTCGCTCTGAGTTAACATCAAAGGAATCAGGGGTAGTGTCCACGTTCCTCCCCGAGACATGCTCCTCAGCAATGGATACCAATGTTGTCTTGGCCAATTTGGAGCTATCAGAATTATCCTTAGACGTTCCTCTTTGATTTTCAGTAGTACCTTGTGCATCAAAGGAAGAGGTGGAAATGCATATGCTGTCAGGTCTTTCCAACTGAAGGATAGAGAGTCCACCTTCCAAGCCAGTGGGTGGTATGTCCTTGTGCAGAATTTCTTGATATGGTGATTGAGTGGGGACGTGAATAGGTCTATTTGTGGCATTCCCCATTTTTTTGTGATGGCTTTGAAGATGTCCGGGTGCAGCATCCATTCGTGAGCATCCGAGGTAGTTCTGCTTAACATGTCTGCTAGGATGTTTTCTTTTCCCGGTACAAATATTGCCTGTAACTGAATGTTGTAGCTCAGAGCCATATTCCATAGGTCCAGAGCCATTCGACATAGGGGGTATGAATGAGTGCCTCCCTGTTTGTTGATGTACCACATGACTGTGGTGTTGTCTGTCCTTATCATTAATTGGCCTTCTTTGAGGAATGGTCTGAAATTCTGGATTGCTAGTTTTACTGCCAGCATTTCTTTTTGATTTATGTGCAGGTGCAGCTGATCTGGAGTCCATAATCCTTGAATGCATTTGTCCAGCATGTGGGCCCCAACCTAGGTCTGAGGCGTCCGTTGTGATGGTTTGGCTTGCTTGAATGTTGTGGAAGGGCAACCCTGGGTTTGACTGGCATGCTTGAGCCCACCATAGGAACTCTTGTTTCAGGCATGGGATTAGTGGTATTTTGGTTTCTAAGCTGTGCCTGTGTTGAGACCATAAATTCTTTAGGTACCACTGTAGCTTTCTCATATGCAGTCTGGCATGGGGGACCAGGATTATGCATGATGCCATGAAGCCCAAGGCCTGCAGTACTTTCCTTGCTGTTAGTTTGTTCTGCTTTGTTAATGCCAAGAAGTAAAGAGGGAGATGTTCTTGTTTTTCTGCAGTTAGGGATGCCATCTGTTTTACTGTGTCCAATTCTGCACCCAAGAATGTTCTTGTTTGGGATGGTATCAGTCTTGACTTTTTTAAATTGACTGTGTATCCCAGGGCTTGTAGTAAGCAAATGACTCTTTGTAAGTCTTGTGTCAGTTTGCTTTTGTTGTCCGCTTGTATCAGGCAGTCGTCCAGGTATGGATAAATTTGGATTCCCTGTAGCCTGCAATGAGCGATTACTGATGCCAGGCATTTTGTGAATACTCTGGGCGCAGTAGATAAGCCAAAAGGCAATGCTGAGAATTGATAATGCTCTGATCCTGCAAGAAATCTGAGGTATCTTCTGCAATTTGGTCGTATGGGGACGTGCAGGTATGCCTCCTTGAGATCTAGAGTTACCAGCCAACACTCCTTGCCCAGCATGGGAAGAAGTTTCTGTAGGGTCAGCATTTTGAATTTTGGAACAATGATGAACGTGTTTAAAGCGGACAGGTCGAGAATAGGTCTCCAACTTTTCTCTTTTCTTGGTACTAGGAAGAGTCTGGAATAAAATCCTTTGCCCTGTTCTGTAGGTGGTACCCTTTCCACAGCTCTCATCTTTGTTAATTGAGCTATCTGTTTTAGAGCTTCTGTTTTTTGATTTGGTGGTAGGTTTGGCATTCCTCTTTTTACTGGTAAGGTGTGGAAATGAAACCTGTAGCCTTGGTGTATAGTTTGCAAAATCCACTTGTCTCTTGTGATATAGTTCCAATTTTTTGAAAATAAGGCTAACTTTCCGCCTAAGGGTGCTGCTATTTGTTCCCTGGAAGGCGGTGCCAGAGCCAAGTCACTGTGTTTGTCCTGTTGTAGTGGCAGTGGTTGTGTCTGTGCCTCGTTGGTTATTGCCTTGCCACTGGCGTCCTCTGTAGGCACCTCCTCTGGATTGATTTCTGCCTCTGGAACGTCTATTCCTGCCTCTCTGAGATTTAGAGGAGTCTGGAAAGGACCAATTTTTGGAAGGCCAGTTCCTGCTAAACCTTGGGGGCTGAACCTGTAAGAAATCTTTAACTGTTTGTACAGATTTTGCCTTTTCTTCCATTTTCTTCATTACTTGCTGGGCAGGAGAACCAAATAGACTGACCTTATCCATAGGAGCATCTAATAGTTTTGCTTTAACATGATCTGGCAAGACCTGTTCTTTCAACCATGCATGCCTTCTTATAACTGTGCCAGTCATGGCTGATCTAAATGAAGCCTCCAGTGCATCATAGCCACATTTTAAAGAATGGTTACTAACCTGCTGAATGTTATTCACCATTTCTAAAACATATTTCTTATCTAAGGAATCATCAGAGGACAGTTTCTTAGTTAACTGATCAAGCATAAACTCTTGGTATTGGATCATATGAAACTGACAGTTCAACGCTCTAGCTGAGAGAGTAGCAGAGGTGTATACTTTTTTACCCCATCTCTCTAAGGACCTGGATTCCCTTTCAGAAGGGAGGGGGTTTTTCGCTGAGGTCGAAGCTACTGCCTTAGGCCCCTGGGAGATAGTCTCAGGATCTGCAAGGGGAGCCTTGTATAGGTGGTGATGAGTGTCCGGTACCCTGTAAAACCTATCGGGCTTGGCAGGGGCTGGAGGTAAAGAATCAGGAGCAGTGCAAACATCATTAAATGCATCATCCACAACAGGAAGAACTGGAGGTATAGCTAAGGGCCTATGTTGCGGTAAGTGTAGAAAGGTCCTAAGCCTTTTTCTTGAATCTGAGAAATCTTGTCCCTGCCATTGGAATTGCTCTCTCATGGCATGTAAGGTTTCCCCAAAGGAAAATTCCTCTGGTGGAGAGGCAGAAGGAATAGATTCTTCAGCATCGGAATCTTCATAAGTAGAAAAAGGAGCCTCTGGATGGTCTGTATTGTCTGAATCATCAGAAGAGTCATCTGAGGACACTGGCTCAGGGGGCTCTGCTCTAGGTCTCTTTTCTGGAGGATGAGAGGCCCTGTCTGGGTGAGATTGGGATCCCCTTATTAAAGAGATGAGATCCTCTGCCAGAGTAAGCATTTGGGAACTGGAACTGGGCCTGTGAGAGGGGGGCTTAACAGGCACAGACTTAGCAGTTTTGGCTGCTTTAGCCCTGGCAAAGGCCTTTATAGACATGGCTGCAGGAGGCCTAGCAGCACCACGTGCTGGGGTAGAGACATCCAAAGGGATGGTGTCCGATAATTCTAGAGAAACCACATTAGTAGGCAAAACTTCAGAGGCCGATTCAACTAGGGTAGCAGGAGCCTCGGTAGTAGTCATGGATTCGGCTGAAGATTGACCCGTTTGCTCGGTTTCGCCGAAACCGAGACACTCGCGGTTTGCTTAACCGTGGTTTCGCCGAAACCGCGGACCGCGAGTGTCGGTCTTTTTCTTTCGTTTCTTAACAATTTGAGAAGTCGGAGGATCCGGCGGCATAATGTACGCAAAATCTGAGCGAAAAACTGTTCAGCAAACTCCGACCGACGCCTAAGCGTTCGTCGGTTGAAAGAAGCACAGGCTAAACAGGCTGCTACGTCGTGGTCTGGGCCTAAACAAGGTAAGCAGTAAGAGTGGAAATCTTTATGAGGTATTTGTTTCCCACAAGTTAAACAGTTATTCACTTTTTCTGACATCGGCTGAGGCAAGAAAGAGTCCCCAACGGGGTACTTAGCTTTTTAGAAGTCTTCGAAGTAGTATTCGGTAGTAGTAATCTCTGGATCTGACCGACCGGCACTTGCGAACAGCTTCTGCTTCGGGCGCCACGCGGCAAGAAAGACTGGGGAAAATGGCGTCGGCTGATGCCTTGATTCCAGAGAAGAGGAATTCACCAAAATAAATATTTACCCCTCCAATGTGATCTAGGGATTAAAATTTTGTTTGTGACAAACAGAATAAGTAATTCTAATGCCATTTGTTTCGCAGAAATGCAAAAGGTCAGAGTCAGATGTAAGGTTGCCTTGTATGCCACGCATAGACAGCCTTATCAACAGTCTATAGGAAACAGAGTATAGAAATAAGAGTTTGAGGTAATCTGCAAAGGAAAAGCTGTTTATGCTCTGCATGCTTCTTCTGAGGAACCTCTGTGAATGTTCCAGTTGCTGCATGTGCCCGTTCAGGCACATACTGAAAGAGGAGTTGTACTCAATGATGGGCCTGATGAGTTCCTTGAACCTAGACACCAATTCTCTTGCTTACAAGTTCAGCAACATGGAATGATTTCCTTACTAGCTTAGACACATGTTGGTTGAAACCCAGGTTACTATCTGCATGTGTACCCAAATCCCTGACCACTGGTTCTACTCTAAGGGGTGTGCTGCTGAGGAGGTAATTTCCTAGAGTGGCTGACTTCCCAAAGGGTACTTTTATACATTAATTAGCATTTTGTTTTAAGCCATAACTTTGCCACTAGTCATTTGTTTGCATTGACCCTTTTTGTAAGACGTCAGTGTATGGGGGGAATTCTATATTTCTAATCAGCTGCATACTGGGTCAGCTGGAGGCCCTTGACATTGGCCTTGAGTTCCTTGAAGTAGATGCCAAAAAGGAGCAGTCCCAGCACAAAGTCCTGAGGGAGTCCACTAGTGACCAGCCTCTTTGTCGAGATGGTCTCCCCTATCCTAATGTCCTAGGTCCTATTTGACAGCCAGATGACTATCAAGTGTGTAACGTAAGGGCTTATGCCTCTGTGAGTTTGCCTGAGTATTGTATCATATCCCTTAGCCAGGTCAAGGTATGCACAGTTTTGCCTTCATCCATTACATGAAATCCACCAGGTTCAGTAGGTATAATCTGCCCTTGACAAAACTAAACTAGGCTGGATCCAGTATTTCAAGACTATTGTCCTTATTAATAATTGCTTTACTAATTCTTTCCATGGGTTTTGTATATGAAACTAGTCACACTTGTGTGTCTCTAGTTCCTGGAGTCTATTGATGGCCCACCCTTGTGAAGACAGATAACCATTGCAGTTCTCATTCACAAGGCACAAAGCCTTCTCTGGAGGCTATTGTTAAATGATGATGCCACTGTTCCTAATTGGTCGGGTTTCAGGCTATTTAAGAGGCATCCTAGGACGTTACTGGGTCCATCAATGCATTATTTCTGGCTTTAGAGAGCACATCTAGGACTTGCTCCCTAGTGATAGAGTTTTGCTTGATAGTATTTCTTGGGAGATCTAGGGGTGAGAAGGGATTAAAACTGGAGCTGAATTTGTTGTTGAGCAGATTTGCTGCATCTTCTGGCTCTGTGTGGGTGGCTCCATTTATAATCAGTTCTGCACACCACTGTGTGCTGCCTTTGATATTTCAAACACACCTAAAGAAAGCCTTGTGGTTGTCCTTTGCCTGGGAGGCTACATGTACCTCACATTTGTCTTTAGTAGACTTACTCTCAATCTAAACAAACAATTGAGAAGGCAGATCTGCATGTAGCATTTCTTAATGCTGTCTATGTCTATTTTTCTTGGCTATGTCTTTTTTTTTTTTTAGTGTACAACCTCTTTACATTCAGTTTCCATCAAGGAAGTTTATTTTTTGAGTCTGGGATTATTTCTGGTAGGTACAACTATCTCTACGCATTTATTGACATGATTGTACATGTCTTTTGTGAAAATTCTGTGTAGGTAGCTGTGTTCTCAAGGTTTTTTTGGGAGGGCTTCAAATTTTAACAGGTTACCATTTAGAAGTAGGACGTTTGCCTTAGAATAGTTCCTAAGTGTTACTAATTTAGCCAGGGTCACAGAAACGATTTTTATTAAGGAAACAACTTTGTGGTCTGACCTTACTAGAGAGGACATTATACTAGAGGGTACAGCATTCTCCCATGTTTGTGAATATCAGGTTGAGTATGTTTGCACCCACACTGGGCGTATGGACTATCTGGTCCAAGGCGTTTTATGTTTACAAAGGTCCAGGAATCTCTTGGCCTATACATGTGGGGTTGTGCAAGTATCCCAGTTTAAAATGGGGAAGCTGACGTTGCCCATGAATATGGTATTGGGTTGAATGGTGAGGCACATCAGTAAGTCCAAGTACAAGTTATGAGTTATTTGGTCAAACATGATGACCTATAGCTTGCAAGGATATGATATGGGACTTTGCCTATGAAAAATCTGGACATGGAAAAGCTAAAGCACGTTATACTCTTTGACAGGTCTTGAGGAGACTTTGTTGCTGATACAAACTGAGACATCGCCACCTTTGGTCACTGAGCCTGCAGTAGCTGGCCTGAATGCATGGAAAGCATTGTAGCCCTGCAGCGCTGGGGTATTCTTCACAGCTTTAAACTATGTCTCAAGTAATTGCACAGATGTCCACATTTTACAGGGTGAAGACAGCCTGGAATAAGTGGAGTTTCTTGTTTTGGCTCTTGGCATTGAGCAGCAACAGCTTTAGATCCCCTTGGGTTGGTTTTGCTATGTCAGAAGGTTTGTCAGTTTGCCAGTGCAGAAATAAGGCACCACTAGGGAGGATAATGTTTTAGTAACTATTCAAATGTCAAGATGGGAGAGGTGCAGACCATCCTTGGAAAAGCAATGTGGTCTGTTGACCATATCTTCCATGCTGACAAACACTGCACCCCCTTGGAATTTATGTACAACAAAGCATCACTTTTCTTGGACACTTAACTGGTAGTGATTTTATTTGCACTGCACAGACTCAAAGGTTTTGATACAGTCAAGTCTGTTTCTCCTAAAAACTTGGCTCTTAGTTTCATGATTGCATATTCAAAAGCTATTAATGAATAATGCAACTCAAATGTATTCTTCAGCACTCTTCTGCTAAATAACATAAGCATCTATAATCTCTGGTAGACTTTGTGGTCTTGTAAAGAACAAACAATTGTCTAATATATGGCAATTTCTTTCTGGGCTCACAATACTGCTTAAACTTCTTTTTTTTTTTTTTTTTTTTTTTTAAGTGCTGTTAAACTATATTTTCCATTAAATAAATTAAACAAATGCATTTATGCTTTCTTCCCAGCAATATCTCTTAAAAGATGCATACTGCTCCTTTTTGGGTTTATCAGCTAATCCATTCACAGTGAAGAATAAACTAAATTTCTGGTTTCAAAGCATACAGTTTCAGGCAGGATTAATTGAAATGCAAGTTCCAGTGGCTTCATGTTGAACCATATATTTTTCATTGTGAATTATCCCTCCATATTCCAAACAGGATATTCTTGAAAATAAACCTACTTTTCAGGTCTGCAAATACATATTTCTTCTGTTCTTGCAGATACTTCCCAGCGTCTAAACACCAATGTTTGGCTGGTACATGAATAAAACAGACATTGCATAAGGCATGCTGATTATGCACCAATATTCAGAAAAATACAAATCAGTTAAGAGACAGAGGCTCAAAACATGAACTTAAACATTAAGCACACTTTGCTAAAGTTAAGGTCAGGTCTATCACTTGGCAGTAAAATCTGCCTGCACTGACCAACAAAAGACAGCAGCAGAATAAAATACTTTGTTCTGCTTGCTGTTAATTAGTAATGTGTCCTGACTCCCTGTAATAAACTTAAACATTACCAGGATGTGTATTCACCTACATGTTCTGAAGAACACAAAGCCAGGAACCTAAATGCCTGTCATTATTTATTGTCTTCAATCCTTAGTAATTTGCCCAAAAACCACAGACGTTATGAAGAACAGACCAAATATGAGACAAAAATTTTGCAAAAAAAATGAACAGTTGAGAGGCATGGGATGGTGAGTGTAAACAGAAGGTACTGTGTTGCACTGTCTTCCTAAAAAAGGTTGTGCAAGCCTGTAAAACACTTAGTATTCTTTTCTTGTTTACATTAACTAGCAGATAAAGCTCCATGCACTGCAAAGAATTATGATACAGTTCCCCAATCTTAACTTATTATGCATTCGAAGGGTGACTTTCTTGGCATCCATGTCTCGAACACACAATAGGTCAGTTAAAAATAGAAGTTATGTTCTTACCATAACGTTCCATGTTAGTTGTCTTCTTCTCGCCTTCTTCTTGCTGGATGGGTTCGGAGCCGACCTCGGCTCCGACTCGGCCACTCTAAAGCTCGAGAGTTGGTTCCACCGGCTCGAGGCTCCCCTTATATCCCACAATGCTAGGCGAGAGTTACCTCAGATCTCGTTTGTAAGCTAACCCCAGCTTATAACAGAAACAGTATAACTGTAAAAAAACAGAATCCACCTCTCACAACAGGAAGAAGAAGGGAGACCTACATCCTGAAACAAGAAATATGCCTAATAGCATATAGCTAAGAAAGAGGTGGTAGAAAGAGAGGTCACGATCACAACTCCTCTAGGTCTGTCCAGGCCAGGGGAAGGAGGGTGGGACGAAGAAGAAGGCGAAGAAGACAACTAACATGGAACGTTATGGTAAGAACATAACTTCTATATGTTAAGTTGTCTATCTCGCCTTCATTCTTGCTGGATGGGACCGCGTCCCTAGCACCTTGTCCCGGGTGGCCTAACGGAACAGACTCCTGAGAACAGTGGAACCAAAATTAGCTCTATGCCTAGAAGCTAAATCCAACTTATAATGGGAAATAAAAGTGTGAGGGGTAGCCCAAGTAGCCGCTAAAACAAATGGTGTCAATAGGCAGTCTGTCTTGGAAGGCTAGAGAAGTAGCCAAAGCTCTGGTGGAATGGGCTTTAGGCTTATTAGGCAGTTTTTGGTGTCTAATCTCATAAACAAGGGTAATCAGAGATGTTAGCCATCTGGATAAAGATACCTTTGAAACTGGAAGTCCCTTTCTGCTTTCCGCATAGGAGACAAACAGCTGATCAGATTTTCTGAATTGTTTCGTCCTGTCCAAGTAGTACCTTAATTGACGATGAACATCCAGACAGTGTAATTTTTGTTCAGACCTATTTGAATACTCCGGGAAAAAGACAGGGAGGTCAATGCATTGGTTTAGATTTGATGTTGAAACCACCTTAGGCAAAAAGGACGGGTTAGTTCGTAAGGAAACTCTGTCCTTATGGAACACAAGGTAAGGAGAACGACAACTGAGTGCTTGAAGTTCTGAAATTCTTCTAGCTGATGTGATAGCCACCAGAAAGAGAGTTTTCCATGATAATAACTTTAAGGAACATGAAGCTGCAGGTTCGAAAGGGGAAAGAATCAAAGAAGCAAGAACTAAATTTAGGTCCCAAGGAGAAGGAGGATTTCTTACAGGAGGTCTGAGAAGAAAAACTCCTTTCAAAAGGCTTTGCAGAGTTTGTGGGACATTAGGGCGGATTCAGAAATACCCACATGGAAATTAGAAATAGCTGCCAATTGAACCTTAAGAGTAGATGGAGATGAACCTGCATGGAAGAGTTCAGCAAGAAAATCAAGGACTACTTGGATGGAAGCGGTGAAAGGATCTATGTCCTTTCCTTGTGCCCAATATGAAAAGCGTTTCCACTTACTCAAATAAATCTTTCGAGTGGAAGATTTATGGGAAGCTATCAAAATATCTCTAACAGAGTGAGATAATTGAGGAAGCCTGGCTACGGTTGGAAGTGGAGGAACCAAGCAGTGAGGTTCAGAGAGGGAGGGAGCGATGAAACTGACCCGACTGATGGATCAAAAGATCTGGAACTAGGTCCAGATTCCACGGTCGCTCAAAAGAAATCGATGCAGAAAGGGGAACCACACTTGTCGAGGCCAGTAAGGAGCAATGAGGATCAATGAGGCCTTCTGAGCGATAGCTTTCTGTATTACTTGAGAGATCAGTGGGAAAGGAGGAAATGCATACAGAAGTCCCCGGGGCCAAACTTGGACTAGCACGTCCCTGCTGGGTTGGCCTGGTAAAGGGAATAGAGTGAAGTATTCTCTGCACTTGCTGTTTTGGGGAGTAGCAAAAAGATCGCAGCAAGGCTGACCCCACTTGAGAAAAATCTCTCTCACTACAGAGTCTTTCAGAGACCACTCGTGAGGCATGAGAATAGCTCTGCTCAACTTGTCCGCAATGTGATTGGACTTCCCGGGGATGTGCGTTGCTATCAGAAAACGCTGAGAAGAAATCGCCCATTGCCACAGTCTGAGTGCTTCTCGACACAGGGGGTATGATCTGGTTCCGCCTTGTTTGTTGATGTACCACACTACAGACATATTGTCTGTCTGGATTGCAATCGCTCCCAAGGGAAGAGAGTGTTGAAGGGCTTGCAACGCTAAAAGCACTGCTCTCATCTCCAGAACATTTATGTGCAAGTGGCATTCGTTTGGTTGCCAAGTGCCCTGGACTGTCCTGCCCTGATAATGCGCCCACCCGATCAGGGAGGCATCCGTTGTCAGAGTAGCAACCGGAGGAGGTGGAACAAATGGTCTCCCAACAGGAGCTGGGGAAGACATCCACCACATGAGATGCTTTTGCACGCTTGCGTGATCATAATGGTGTGAGACATTGGAAGTTCCTGGTATGACCATTGAGAAAAGAGCATCCACTGAAGGATCCGCATGTGGTATCTGGCCAATGGAAGGAGGGGTATGGCGCTGCCATGATTCCCAACACCTTTAGAACTAACCTGGCTTTGGCTCTGTTGTTGTTGAGAAGTAGTGATACCAATTTTGAATGTCTGATATCCTTTGGTTCGTTAGTGTTGCAGACATGTTTACAGTATCTAAATTTGCGCCTATGTAGGTAATAGTACGACAAGGCGACAAAACAGACTTTTCGCAATTTATTGAGATACCCAGTTTTTGACAGACGAGAAAAGTGTAATCTCTGGCCATCAGAAGGAGATGCTTGGTGGGAGCTGTGAGGAGCCAGTCGTCCAAATATGGAAACACCTGGAATCCTTGTCGTCTCAGGTGAGAAGCTACCACTGCCATGCATTTGGTAAACACCCGGGGGGCAGTGGTGAGACCAAAGGGCAGGGCCCTGAATTGAAAATGACTGGTTCCCAGCCTGAAGCGGAGGAATCTTCTGGAGCGTCTGTTCATTTTTATGTGATAGTACGCGTCCTGAAGGTCTATAGAGCACATCCAGTTTCCTTTTCCCAATAGGGGAAGAATGGATTGCAGCGTGACCATTCGAAATCTTGTTTTCTTGACCGATCTGTTCAAGATACTGAGATCCAAAATTGGTCTCCAGTCCCCTGTTTTCTTTGGAACTAAAAAGAACCTTGAGTAGATTCCGGATCCTAGTTGGTCTGCTGGCACTGGCTGAATAGCTCTTTTTGCAAGCAGTTTTGAAATTTCCAAAGCTGCTATATCCCTTTGAGCGGGTGGGACATCTGGAAGGGATTTTTGAATGATTTGGAAAGCGAAGAAAGGGAATAGAATAACCTTCGAAATGATGGACTGTACCCATTTGTCTTGTGTCAAGGATAGCCAGGCTTCTGGGTACAGTGACAATCTTCCCGACTGCCTCCGAAGAGGGGCAGTCGGGCAACACCTCAGGGATGCTGAAAGGGCTTATCGGAGAACGTTTCTCGATTGCCCTGGTTCTGCGGACCCCCTCTGCCTCTAGGGCGACGCCTACCATTGTTGTTCCCCCCTCTGCCTCTGGCTGGGAACCGACTCTGTCGCCAGGCTAAGTCCCTTGGGATTGTTTACGGAACCACATCTTTCCCCTTCTGGCCTTTGGGGTAAGGCCTAGAAGGAGTAGAAAACGGACTCCGACGGCAGAAAGGGTCTTGCCATCAGTCTCGCACCTAGTCAGGGTTTCTTTCACTTGTGGACCAAAAGAGATGTTCCATAAAAGGGGAGTTCGTGAAAGACGCCTTGAAAGGTTCCAAAATTGCATAGCCGCATCCAGCCGTGCCCACGTAATGCTACCCCTGTTCCTGCGTCTTTGCTCGCTCCATCGGCCGCATTAGAGAGGAGGCGATGGAGGAGTTGGAAATAGAATTAAGGATAGCCAGCTGCGTGTTCATTTTCTCTTGAAACCCGCAGCTGTAGGGTCCTTCAGCATTTCACTCGCTTCTTTGATCACGTCCCTTTGAAGACGAAAGTGAAATGGCACAGGTAATTCAGCTTAACGCATAGTAAATGTCGCTGAGGAGAACATCCGCCTGCACCTATCCATGGACCTAGATTCCTTGTTAGGTGGATGGACAGGCACTGAAGGATCAGCCAGTTCCTTCTTTGTGGCGGCAGCTACCACCATAGCATCCACAGAGACTCCTTTTGATAAAAATTCCTTGTCTGATGGAGCTGTGATGAATTTGGAGGGTCTCCTGGGAGTGGGGTCCACTGAATCAGGAGCCGCCCATGCCTTTTAGCAACCACCTGCATGAGGGGGTCAAGGGGGACACTCAGGAGGTGGAAGGACGTGAGCCAAACGCCTCAAGATACAGAGATTCGTCCTCCCAAGGATTGAGGGCTGGCCAATTTCCCCTCTGTTTAAGGATCTCCAGAATGTCTGCAAATGAGACATCTTCAGAAGGGGAATGGGGGGAACCCTCAGAATCATCCAGATCTGTGTCCGACGTGATAGACTCAGGTGAGTCAATGTGCTTCCTCTTGCACTTCCTCTTCCGAGGGGCTCTTCTGCCAAATCAGGAGAGGCCTCGGAAGAGGATGAAATCACCTAAGGGAGCTCCTGAGGAGTTGGCTCTCTGCGGTCCGGGATGAGGGAGTGAGTCGATTTACCCTGAGGCAGCATAGAGGGAGGGGCTGACGGAGCCGACTGTGGAGTAGAGCCAGGCTCTAACACACTCCGCATGACCTCGAAGCACCCCTGTCAGGCAGAGCCAGAGGTCCCCGCCCGAGGAGCTAAGGACCCCTCGGCACCGACAGTGATGGCTCGAGGCGATGTCGGTGCCGAACTCACCAGCGCCAAGCACCGAGAGGGAGAGGGGTCGGACAAGGGTCCGATGCCACTCACCCCTCGGAGCCGACGAGGGAAGTCCGGCGCCGAGATTCCTCCATGGAAGAAAACGGAGCCGACGACGGAGCCGAAGACAATTGTCTCGGCTGCGAGGTGACCACAGTCTCGGGTTCGACACGACCCGGCTCGAACTCAAGAGAGTCAAGGAGGAAAGAGTTGATGGACCGGGCAGGCACCGACTGATGAGTCGGGCTCTGAAGCATCTGGGCTAGTGCCTCAGACTTGAGTAGTCGACTCACCACCCTCTGAAGGTCATGATCGGACAGCCTCGATGACCTAGAGGAATGAGACCCTTGGCCCCGTCCAGACAGCAGGGGAGACCCTGGAGCCGAATGAACGGACCCAAGAGAAGGTGACCTAGACCTCTTTCTGGTTGTCGGCTCAAGATCTTGTCGGAGCCGACACGGTACCTCGATAACCTCGGCTCCGCCGAGCCGAAGCCACAGAAACTGTGGACTGAGTCTTATCGGCTCCAGCCGGAGCCGATAAAGGCAAAGGTTGAACAACCTGAGGTCTCGGCTCAGAAGCCGGAGCCGAAGACCTCGATGCCTTGGAGGGCTTCCCTGTTGAGACAGACAGGGAATCCTCAGGCTTCAACAAGCCTCTCAGAATAAGCTTGTTTTTCTTTCCTGCAGGACCCTGGGGCTGAAGCCATGGCAAACAGCACAGGAGTCCTGCAGGTGCAAAGGCCCCAGACAATAGACACAAGAAGTGTGAGCGTCTGTCAGAGACATTTTCTGACAGCACGCATCACACTTCTTGAACTGAGACCTTTGCTTCTTTTGACATAGCCTAACTGGTGAACACAAACACACACTCAAACACACCAGTTATACCCTGTCAGAATAATAACTTTAGTAAAAATACTAAAAAAATAAAGTACAATAAACAGTAGTTAAACTACACAAACACTCCCTAGGGAAGGGAAGGCCTAAGGCCCAAGGGAAGAACTAAAAGTTCTTTTAAACAAAAACGGGAAAAAATTAGGTCGGGGATAAAGTTCAATGAACTACACTAATTTGAGGATAATTAAACTAAAAAAGGGGTAAAAAGAGTAACTTTTAATAGAAAAAGCTTAAACTCACCAGGAACCGGTAGAACAACCAACCTCGAAGCTGTAGCGGCAAACGAGATCTGAGGTAACTCTCGCCTAGCATTGTGGGATATAAGGGGAGCCTCGAGCCGGTGGAACCAACTCTCGAGCTTTAGAGTGGCAGAGTCGGAGCCGAGGTCGGCTCCGAACCCATCCAGCAAGAATGAAGGCGAGATAGACAACTTAACATTCAGTCATAATCCTCTATATAAAACACATGTTATAACCCCCTTGAGGTTCATAGGTATGTACTAGGCTAATGGCCCTGGGGACTTTATAAGCCTAGTCACAGGATTATTCTGGCATAGTGCTAACCAACCTTAGTTCCCAGTGCCTCTGTCGAGTAAAGCCACCTGAGTTATCCCCGGGGTGAATTTTCTGCTTCCTATCCACTCACCAAGATTTCTCTTGAAGTGGGTCAGTGAGGTGCTCTGCTTGACATGTAATAGAAGTCTATTCCATAGCATGGGCAGTCTCTGGGTAATGAACCTGTCCCTCCAGCATGTTCTGTTAATTGTGGTAATGAGGTTGAAGTGTCTGGAGCATGTAGTGTGGAGGGACTGGGATTTCTTTAGATGTAGGATTTCTAACAGAGCTGGGTTAGACATGGCTTTGTAAGTCAAGCAGAGATCACCTCTAAGTAGGTGATATGAGACAGAGAATAGCTGGAATTTTTTGAGTCTGTCCATATAGGACAAGTGTTTAAGGCCTAGGATCCTCTTTGTGAAGTATTTTTGCGGCCTCCCCAGTTGTTGCAGGTGTCTAGTGAGGTACATGCCAAATGGGGCATTGTACTCAATGAGTGGCCTAGTGAGGGAAGAGTAGAGGGAGAAAATGACCTCTTTCTTCCTGGATGCAAAACCCTTAGTAATGAGATGTGCCACACAGAAGGACTTTCTGACCACAGTGGCAATGTGGTGATCAAAAGAGAGGTTGTGTCAACCTGTGTTCCCAGATCTCTTATAACACCTTCTGTGTTCAGTGGACTACCATCAGTGTGGTAATTCATGGGAACTGGATCTTTCCCAAAGGGGATGAAGACATATTTTTTGGCATTGAGCTTAAGGCCATGGTTCTGACACCAGTCGTTGGTCTCAGTGAGGCCATTCTGTAGGATGTCAAGATCACTTGGGGAGTTAATAATAGCTCCCAACTTGCAATCGTCTGCAAACTTTGTCAGCCAGAGCCCCTTCGTGTTGGCCTGGACTTCAGAGAAGTAGATACCAAACAGGAGAGGACCCAGGACCGAACCCTGTGGGACTTCACTCATGACTAATCGGCAGTCTGACTTGGAGTCAGCTACTTTCAGACTGTGGGTTCTATCTGTGAGCCGGTCTGCAACCCACCTAGTGAATAGAGGTTGATGCCAAGCTTAGTGAGTTTTTCTACGATTCCAAAGTGCGGAATGGTATCAAAAGCCTTGGCCAGATCAAGGCTGGCTGTATAAACCACCTTGCCTTCATCCACGGCTCTGGTGACTGACTTGAAGTCGACCAAGTTGAGCAGGCATGATCTACCCTTCACAAAACCAAACTGTGTGGGATCCAGAGTTTGGAGATTCCCTATATCCTTGTTTATTAGGTCCATGATGATGCATTCCATAGCTTTGCATATCAGGCTAATGGGGCGATAGTTCCCCAGGGTCTGTAGTCACTCCTCCTTTGTGGAGATGGATGACTGTAGCAGTGCACTATTCGGTAGGGATAAAGCCTGAGGTGAGGCTGTGATTGAACAGGGCACACAGATGAGGTGCCAGTTCACTCTGTAGTTCATGTAGAACACAGCCAGGGATACTGTCAGGTCCCATAGAAGCTGTATTCTTGGCCTTAGACAGTGCTGTTTTAACCTGTGCATCAGTAATACTGGGTGCCTGGGAATCTACTGGTATTATTATTGGTCCTTTGGGGGGGGGGGGGTAAAGCTGGCACTGGTCAGCCAGTTTACTGGGAATATCTGTTGATTCGGTACAGGAGGTACCATTGTGCAGTAGCTCAGAGCAAATCTGGGTATTGCTGTGGAGATTCTTTACATAACTATAGAAGGCCTTGTGGTTGTGTTTACTAACTGTTGCAATTCTGTTTTTACAGCTAGCTTTAGAGGATTTGATGAGAGATCTCAATTTTTTGTTGAGGCTGATGAGGGAGTTTTTCCATTCTTGGGACTTCACCTTATTCCACATCAGTTTCCTCCTTCTGTTGTAGAGTTTGTTTATGGAAGGGGACCACCAAATTGGCTTCCTTTTTTGGAGGACAGGGTCTTGGTTATATTGGGTATGGCGAGATCCATGCATTTGTGTACGTGTTTGTGCAGTGCATTGGTGTATGATTCGGCAGTCATACAACTATTCTCCATTTGCATGGGTGCCATGAAGTTGGCCATCTCTGTTTTTAGGAGCCCAAAGTTAGCTTTGGAGAAGTTTTTCACGGTGGTTACCTTTTGGGGGGGGGGGGGTGGATTTCCAAGGTGATCCGTTTGTGGTCGGATCTAGCCAGGGAGGAGCTGAGTATTGGTGTAAAGAAATGGTCGCCCATGTCAGTAATGAGCAGGTCAGGGATGTTGCTACCTCTACTGGGGGTAAGAACGAGTTGGTCTAGGGCATTGGAATTAATGAACTCCAGGAAATGTTGGCTAAGTGTATTGGTACACGAGTAGTTTTCCCAGTTAATGGAGGTGTAGTTGAAGTCGCCTAGTAAAAGAGTGTTAGGTTGGACCCTAATATTCTCCAGCATGCTTAGGAAAATAGAGCGAGTCTTGGGACATGGTTGGGGACCTACAGCAGGCTACGACCCGAATCGCTGTCCTACCCAATGTTAGCTGCACCTAAAGTATCTCAGATGTGTTATGTTTGGCTACCAGTCTGGAGGTGTGCGCATTCTTTATGAATATGGAAACACCGCTGCCTTTGGAGCTTCGGTCCAAGTTCTGGAGCCGAAAAGTGTGGAATTAGTTACAGCCTGGTAGTGCAGGGGTGCTTTCTGCTGCCTTGAACCAGATCTCTGTTACAGCACAAATGTCAATGTTCTCCTTTTTAAGGAGTGCTTCGAGCGAGTGCATTTTGAGATTTAGACTTCTAGCATTGAGTAGCATGACCTTCAGATTGCATTTGTTTGTAGCTGTTTTGGTGGTAATTTGGTCTTTGGAACACCACCTAAAAAAAGCACTATAGGGGTGGCAAGAGCCTTGGCCAGTATCTGGAAGCCCAGCGGTGACAGATGCAGGCCATCTCTGGCAAAGCATCGAGGTCTGTCAATTATGTCATCCTAGGCAGACAGATACTGGATCCCCTTAGAATGACACCAGAAACTTAGCCAATTGTTGAAATCAATCATTTTCTGCTTGTAATGTGGTATCATTCTGGGTGATGGTAGGATGCGGCTCTGGGCTAGATAATCCGAGAAGTCCTCCATGTCTCTTTTCATATAGTCCAGGGAGGTACATTTTAGGTCATTCACACCCCATGTACAATGGCAGAGTCATACTTGTACCTGTTGTTGAGGGACCTGAGTGCGTGTGTTATGTGGTGGATCCTGGTGCCGGACAGGCAGCTGACTGTTACTTTCTCCTTATTCAACCTAGTGAATAGGACATCAGTGTGCCTCACTATCAAGTCACCCATGACTAGTGTGTTGGGCATGCTATTTTGCCTTAGGGGCTTTGGTTGAGTGGCACACTGTTTAGGAAAGTTGTGTCTCTCATGATTAGTGTTGTGTTGTGGTGGTCGAGTGCATTTCTGCCTTGGAGATCTCTGTTGCTTGGGTAGATTTTTATTGAGAGCCTTTGCGAAGGTGGATGTGTGGTTTGTGTTTTTATGTAAAGGCAGTGCTAGTGTGTGTTCTGGAGGGCTATGTGTTCCATGTGGTGTGGTGCAAGTGTTGACCTTCTCCTCTTGACCAGCTATTCCAGTCTTTGCTGGAGAGTGCGTGGCTTCCAATTTGGATATTTAAGTGCATCTCTCCCAAGTCTGAGTGCTGGAGAGTGCGTGGCTTCCAATTTGGATATTTAAGTGCATCTCTCCCAAGTCTGAGTGCTGGGAGGTAAGAGGAGACTGTTGTCGGTGTACATGAGGCAGTTGCTACATTGCCTCAGGATGCACAAGTTCACCAGGTTAATAGGAGAAAGCACAGGGAACTGACCTTTAGACATGCCTGGAGGGGTGGGCACTGAAAATAAGTACTGGATCTGTTTCCTTATAGAACGTTTAGTGCTGGTAGCACTTTTGTGTGCTACAATAATTGCTACAAGAAGTCTGGTAAAGTGCTAGACTAATAAGCTAGTATAAGTGCAGAAGAGGAGAGAACTAGTAGATCTAAGGGACAAATTGAAGAGCAGACTTTGGCACCGCTCAGGAGTTTACAAACAGTCCTGGATACAGCAAGTCTGTATCTTGACTAGACTAGTTACAGGAAAGGGGGGAAACAAGTGCAAATGTGGGCTTTTAAATCAGAAAGTTGAGAGAGATGGAAAAACTGCTCAAACGGTCAACAACTACAATTTCTGGGCCAGAAACCACTCATTATGTGGTAGATAGGCTACCTAGTTGCTTACCACTCCCACTGATAAGCTAGAAGGCTTCCCTGCAATGCAGAACGGCTTGGGGGCTCAGGAGCTTACAAACAGTCCTGGAGACAGCAAATCTGTATCTGAACTAAGCTCGTTACAGAATTTTTAGTAAAGTGGAAAAAAAGAAAGCAGAAACAGAAGATAATTCAAGGTTGCGATCCTAAGTGGGCTGGCCTTCTCAAATGTTCTCTCTGTATTAGGTAAAATGAGCTAATGACACTAGATTGGGAGGAGTGTCCCAGATCAAATTTACAGTATGGGCGGGCAACTGCAAAGCCACCAAGTATAAGAGCAAGACACCAATAGGGAGAGCGGGTGGGAAACTATTACAGCTACTAACTGTAGCCACTAAATGAAGGTTTTAAACAGATAAAGGAGCAAGGAGACTCTAGAGAATGCTTTTAACTGCAAACAAATCAGTTATGTGATACCTGACTAGAACACAGAAACCTCAAAAAAGCACAAATGCAAAGAAAAGCATAGCTAGAGCACTCACAAACAAAAAATATAACTCTCAGTATGAAAAAGCAGTTTACAGTTAAGTAATTCAGTAAAATGCAATTAGAGTACTGATACAGTATCTAGCAATGAAAAATACAGTTAAAACAGTATAAAACAATACATAAATACAGTCATCATCATCATCTTTCGGCTGTTCCCGTTAGGGGTCGCCACAGCGGATCATCTGTTTCCATTTCTTCCTGTCCTCTGCATCATGCTCTTTCACACTAACCGCCTACATGTCCTCTCTCACCACATCCATAAACCTCATCTTAGGCCTTCCTCTTTTCCTCTTACCTGGCAGCTCCATCCTTAGCATCCTTTTCCCAATATACCCAGCATCCCTCCTCAGCATGTCCAAACCAACGCAATCTCGCCTCTCTTTGTCTCCAAACAGTCCAACCTAAGCTGACCCTCTAATATACTGATTCCTAATCCTGTCCATCCTAGTCACACACAGTGCAAATCTTAACATCTTTAACTCTGCCACATCCAGCTCTGACTCCTGCCTTTCCGACAATGCTACCGTCTCCAACCCATATAACATAGCTGGTCTCACTACCCTCTTGTAGACCTTCCCTGTCACTCTTATTGGTACCAGTCTGTCACAAATCACTCCTGACACTCTTCTCCACCCATTCCACCCTGCCTGTACTCTCTTCTTCACCTCTCTTCCACACTCACCATTACTCTGAACTGCTGATCCCAAGTACTTAAACTCATCCACCTTTACCAACTCTACTCCCTGCATCCTCACCATTCCTCTACCCTCCCTCTCATTTACACACATATATTCTGTTTTAGCCCTGCTGACCTTTATTCCTCTCCTCTCTAAAGCATATCTCCACCTCTCCAGGGTCTCCTCAACCTGGTCCCTACTCTCACTACATATCACAATGTCATCTGCAAACATCATAGTCCACAGGGCCTCCTGTCTAATCTCACCTGTCAACCTGTCCATCACCACTGCAAATAAGAAAGGGCTCAGAGCTGATCCTTGATGTAATCCCACCGCCACCTTAAACGTATCTGTCACTTCCACCGCAGTACTCACCAATGTCACACTACCCTTGTACATATCCTGCACCACTCTTACATACTTCTCTGCCACTCCCGACTTCCTCATACAATACCACAACTCCTCTCTAGGCACCCTGTCATATGCTCTCCCGACTTCCTCATACAATACCACAACTCCTCTCTAGGCACCCTGTCATATGCTTTCTTTAAGTCCACAAAGGCACAATGCAACTTCCTTCTGACCTTCTCTGTACTTCTCCAACAACACTCTCAAAGCAAACATTGCATCTGTAGTGCTCTTTCCTGGCATGAAACCATACTGCTGATCACTAATCATCACCTCCCTTCTTAACCTAGTTTCCACTACTCTTTCCCATAACTTCAAGCTGTGACTGATCAATTTTATCCCTCTGTAGTTACTGCAGCTCTGCACATCACCCTTATTTTTAAAAATAGGTACCAAAACACTTTCTCCACTCCTCAGGCATCCTCTGACTTTCCAAAATGTCATTAAACAATCTGGTTAAAAATTCCACTGCCATTTCTCCTAAGCACCTCCATGCTTCCACTGGTATGTCATCTGGGCCAACAGCCTTTCCATTCTTCATCCTCTTCATAGCTGTCCTTACTTCCTCCTTGCTAATCTGCTTCACTTCCCGATTCATTATCCCCACATCATCCAACCTTCTCTCTCTCATTCTGTGGTCTAATTGCCACTCATGTGGGTCTAGGAGATTTCTGCTTAAGTTGTCTGCCAGAGAGTTTTGGTTGCCTGGCAGAAATTGAGCTTCCAAGTGAATATGCATGGCTGAGGCCATGTTCCAAAGGGTCATGGCTAGCCTGCAGAGTGGGTAAGAGTGGGTTCCCCCCTGCTTCTTGATGTACCACATTACTGTGGTGGTGTCGATTTTGCTTAGTAGGGGCCCCGGAGAGAGCAGGGATCTGAAAGCTGTTAGAGTGTGCTGAACAGCTAGCATCTCTTTTTGGTTGATGTGCAGATGAATTTGGTTTGGGCTCCAGTGGCCTTGAATGCACCTGCCGTCCAGGTGAGCACCCCAGGCATAGTCTGATGCATCTGTGGTTATGGTCTGGGTGGTGTGGGGTTGTGAAAAAGGAAGTTCCTTGTTGTGGTTGCATGCTGCTGCCTACCAAAGAAAATCTTTCCTTAGACAAGGTATCATAGGTATATAGAGGTATAATAGTTTCCAGATCTTGAGAATGTTGACACCAAAGGCTTTTTAAGTACCACTGAAGTTTCCTCATATGCAGTCTGGCATATGGAATTAGTACAATGCAGGAGGCCATGAACCCTAGAGCTTGCAGGATTTTCCTTGGGATAACTGGGTTCTGGTGGCTAGTTTAGAGAAGTAGCCTGTTAGGCTTGTTTTTCTGGAGTTAGAAATGCCATCTGGGATGCTGTAATCCAGGCTTGCTCCCAGGAATACAATTTTTTGACTGGGTACTAGTTTAGATTTCTTTTCGCTGATAGTGTACCCCAGTAAGGTTAGTAGTTCATTTACAAATATCAGGTGCTGAAACAGCTTTTCCTGTCTGCCTGAATCAGGCAGTCGTTCAAGTAAGGGTAAATTTGAATATTTCTTTGTTTGCAAAAAGCAATGGCTGGAGCCAGGCACTTTGAGAAAACCCTGGGAGCAGTGGATAAGCCAAAGGGAAGTGCAGAGAACTGACAATGCATAGATCCTGCCCTGAAACGTAAATAATTCCTGCAAGAATCTCTGATTTGGATATGCAGATAGGCCTCTGAGGTCTAGAGTGGCTAACCAGCCATCTTTGGACAGCATAGGGAGAAGCTGCTGCAGGGTGAGCATTTCAAATTTTGGTACCACCAGGAAGGTATTTAGGATAGATAGATCTAACACTGGGCACCAGCTGCCATCTTTTCTAGGTACCAGAAAAAGTCTGGAATAGAAACCTTGCCCTATCTGATCTGCAGGAACAGGCTGAATTGCCCTTATTGAGAGCAGGGAATGAACTTGGTTTTGTGACTCTGCCCACTGGTTTGGAGGAAGATCTGGAAACCCCTTTGGGTTGGCAGCGTGTGGAAATAAAATTTGTACCCCCTGAGACACTATGTTGAGGACCCATTGATCGTTGGTGATGGAGGCCCATTTTTTTTGCATGGGAGGCAAGTTTTCCTCCTAGGGGCACGAGCAGATGGGCAGAGGTGAGAAAAGGAGTTGAGAAGTTACTGTGAATTCTTTCCATAAGGGGGTGGCTTAGCACTCCCTGGTTCAGAAGTGGAGGTACTCCTTTGCTTAGATCTCTGCATGCCCCGAGACTGCTGTCTGGGGGTCTGTTTCCCCTAGGTCTAGTCTGAGGTGGCCTTGAGGGGGCTGGAAAGGACCAATGTTTTGAGGGGCAATGCCTACTGAATCTTGGAGGCTGAACTTGCAAAAAGGCTTTAACTGTCTGCATAGACTTGGCTTTTTCTTCCATCTTTTTTAAAACATCTTCTGTTTTGGTGCCAAGCAGATTATTCAGTGGTGCGTCCAATAATTTTGATTTGACATGATCTGGCAAGGTCTGTTCCTTAAGCCAAGCATGCCTTCTAAGTACATAACCTGTGACTGCTGCCCTGCAGGATGCTTCTAGGGAGTCAAACCCACATTGCAGGGTATGCTTACTGATTTGGCTTGCAGAATGCATAAGTTCCTGTAAATCTTTATTTTCTGCACAGACAGGGAAGGTAGATAATTTTTGTTTAACGAGTTCCATGGTATGTTGCTGGTATTTCAGCATGTAGAACTGACAATTTAATGCTCTAATGGCAAGAGTTGCAGAGGTATATACTTTTTACCCCATCTGTCGAAGGCTTGAGAATCCCTGTCCGAGTGGGTGGGATTCTTAGCTGTGGTTGCTTTTATTCCTTTAGGCCCTTGGGAAATTACCTCTGGGTCAGCAGTAGGATTCTTGAAAAGAAGTTTGTGCGAGTCAGGAACTCTGTAATACCTGTCAGGTTTCCTGGGAGCAGGAGGTAAAGTGTCAGGAGTTAGACTGGGTTCCATAAAGACATCATCCACAACATCCAGAACTGGAGGTATAGCCAAGGGTCTGTGCTGTGGTAAATCTAAAAATTCCCTGAGTCTCTTTTTGGACTGAGGATAATCCTGGCATTCTCAACAGAAATGGTCTCTCAAAGTATGTAGGGTTTCACCAAAAGAAAAACCCTCTGGAGGGGAGGCAGAAGGAATGGATTCCTCTGCATCTGAATCCTCAAACAAATAAGGGCATGTCTTCATAATCAGAAACCTCAAAGTTGTCAGACTCTTGGTCAGATAAAGCTGCTGGGGCAAGTCTCTTTTTCTTTTAGCAGGAGAAGGCAGGCTTCCCCTAATCAGCATGATAAGGTCTTCTGCCATTTTAAGCATCTGTGATTTTGGCAAGGAAGCAGGCGCATGAGATTGGGTCGTCGTTTTTTTTGGCGTAGCTCGTACTCTGGGCCTTAGAAACTCAGTAGTTTAAGAAAGAACTGAAGACACGAAAGAAGTTGTCAGTTTGTGTCGAATATTCGTAGTGCGAAGAACTTACTCAGAAGACGGTGCCTGCACAGCGGCTCCAGGCCAAGTTAGAGACATCCGCAGGTTCTGTAGTCAAAGAAGAGTCTTGTGGCATACTCCGAATGGGTCTCGGTAGTGGACTGCGAATCCATCGATGCAGGCATCAGGGGCTGCGAAAGCACCTCACTGAGTACCGGCGAAGACTGGTAGCCGGATGGCTTACTGAAGCCATTCTGGAATATGGAGATCGACAGCGAAAGTATTTAGCTATAATAAGGGCCCGATGACGAATAGTTTGGGCGTTGAAAGAAGCACAAAACCAGCTGCAAGGGACGTCGTGGTCTGGGCCTAAACAGGTGACGCAGTAAGAATGAAAATCTCGGTGTGGTATTTGCTTTCCGCAGGCGAGACAATTGTTATCTTTTCCTGACATAGGTTAGAGCAAGAAAAAAGAATCCCCAACAGGGTACTTAGCTTTAGAAGACTTCAACTTCAATTTCGGAAACAAAAACTCAGGTAGCGGCTGACCGCACTCGTGCGAACTGCTTCTGCTTCAGGCTCCTCGGCAAGAAAGACTGATGTAATGGCGTCGGTTGCCTGTTTTTATATGACTGATGTCCTAACGTCAGTCCTGGAGCAACAGCAACTGACGCAGAAATACTAAGCCTCTGGTATTCGGGCTGACTGAGGGCTACCCCTGGCAGGATAATCCAAGTGTGATGACTGCAACAGTGAAACACAAAGAACATCATAGACACACATAGGTGTATATTCAAAACTGCTGAAGAAAGGCAGTGTACCACATCACCACCTGTGGCAAGCTTATTAGAATTAACGACGCATATCCCATATACAATGCATCTGATGTATTCTGTACTGACACTGCTTGAGGGGTCAATTTCTTTGAGCCATACAAATGTTAGATCTGGCAGGAAAAGACTTAGGAGACAAGACACTTAAGAAAAACTCCAACCCCAAATACTTCATATGGGGCCACTTTCTTTCACCATATGCAGATGAAGTAATAGAAATCAGTTCAGACACTGACAAGTGGAAGTGAAGTCAGTTTGGAGCTTAACATCAGGCGAGACAAAGGTCAAGACTGAGAAGGTAGGGGTAACTCTAGTCAGTCCAATTAAATTGAATTAGGACTGCTCATCTGTGGCAGAGGTAAGAGGTATTAGTGATGCTAACAGCTGTGAGGCTCTAATGCTGTTCTCCTGCAGCTTAATAGATGCTTGCACCTCATGAAGGAGAGCCCTCCTGCTGGATCAGTGTCACAATGAGGTTACTTGCCAAATATGCAGAACCTGTGCTTCTGAGAGCTGCAGGGAGTCCTGCTCTAGTAGAAGTGTCTTCCCGCCTTTCCTTGGCTAGAATAGCCCTCTATACAGGCTTTGCTGTATTCTGGACTTTGGGATAGTTCCTGTGTTGCCCATTACCTTACTTGGATAGAAGGAAGTTTCTTTGCTCACCAGTGGGAGTGGGGAGCCTTGAGCAGCCTATCTGTCCCTAAAGGAGTGACCTCAGCACAAGAATCTAGTAGTAATTGGTCGTTTTGGACCATTTCCAGCTCTTTGAAGTTCCCTGCATAAAAATCCGCCTGTGAGCGTTTTTTTTCGCTTATACTACTCAGCAACAGCCCCTCGTGGTCCTGCAGAGTGGTGCTAGCAGCAGAGAATCGAAAAAAGCGACTACTTTCAAGATATAAGTATATTTTTGCTGTTTCTACCTGTGCGACCTTCCTTTCTTGCTGAAAACGAAGTTAAACTGCTAATTTAACTGTATTTAGCGTATTTTTATTACCTGCACTTAAGTTAAAGTTTGTTTGTTTAAATTAACTGTTGAGGCTGCCCACTCAAGTGCGCTAGCCTGTGCATTTAATATACTGTTTTCCTGCATTTTCCAGTTGTTTTCTTGAAAAAACACAAAACAATATCCTTGTTTCCCGCATTTCCTTGGCTAGAATAGTCCCCTATACAGGCTTTGCTTTATTCTGGACTTTGGGATAGTTCCTGTATTGCCCATTACCTTACTTGGATAGAAGGAAGTTTCTTTGCTCACCAGTGGGAGTGGGGAGCCTTGAGCAGCCTATCTGTCCCTAAAGGAGTGACCTCAGCACAAGAAACTAGTAGTAATTGGTCGTTTTGGACCATTTCTAGCTCTTTGAAGTTCCCTGCATAAAAATCCGCTTTTGAATGATTGTGCGCATAGCTCAGCATCGGGCAGAGCCACCTAATGGGGTTTAAACTTTTTCGGCTCCACTGAGTCTGCTCTTCACTTTTTCCCTTGGAACTGCTCTAATTCTCAAAGTAAGCATCCTAGTCTCAATCTAAGACCCTGCACTTGCCCAAATAAGCAATCTTGCATTTTAGCACTAATATACTAAAAGCACTACATCCTCATATACCCTCTAAGACTACCTTGTCACCTATTGGTCCTTTTCACTGTGTGATAAAAGAGTCCCCTATACTACTCTGGCATGTGCAAAGGTCAGTTAATAGTCTCCTCTCCAGTCCAACTGGTGAATCTGGGAATCTTGAGGCAATGTTACAACTGTCTCATGTACACTGACAACCCTCTCCTCCTCCAAACAGGATCAAACATATGTGAGAGATGCAACCATATAGCCAAACTGGAGGCCAAACCCTCTCACCTCAAAACTGGTGTAGCCAGACTGGAGGAGAAGGTAACATCACACAGCACTAATCCAGTCTCACATAGTCCTACCACAACAGCAATCCAGCCACACAAGCACACAAAAACATAATTGGAGGCTCTAATCAAAAATCTACCTAAACAGCAAAGACCTCCAAAGCAAACATCCAAGCAAATGCTACCCCACAACAAAACACGAGCAACACATAGCCCGCAAAGTCAGAGTGCCAAACAGTCACAGCCCTTAAGGCAGAACAACACACCTGACACACTTGTAATAGGTGATTCTATAGTCAGGTACACTGACGTTCCGCTCACCAGGCTGAACAAAGAGAAGGTCACAGTGAGCTGCCTGTCGGGCGCTAGGATCCGCCACATTACGCAAGCACTCAGGTCGCTCCAAAGCAAGTACAAGTATGACTCGGTCATAGTACACGCTGATGTGAACGACCTGAGACGTACCTCCCGCGACTACATGAAAAGAGACATAAAGGAGCTCTCTGATCATGTAGCCCAGGCCGGTATGACTCTGACCTTGAGCAGCATCTTACCCTCACCTAGAATAATGCCACAATATAAAGACAAAATGATCGATTTTAATAATTGGCTAAAATTTTGGGGTCATTCAAAGGGGATCCAGTGTCTGTCAGCCTGGGAAGACATGCTTGACAAGCCACGTCGCTTCGCAAGGGATGGCTTGCACCTGTCTCCCCTGGGCTTTCGGATACTGGCAAAGGCTCTTGCCGCCCTATGGTGCCGTTTTTAGGCAAGGCTCAAAATCAAACCCACCTCCTTAGAAAACACTAAGAACAAGAAACTAAGGGTAATGCTGCTAAACGCCAGAAGTCTAAACCTCAAAATGCATGCACTCGAATCTCTCCTCAGTATGGAGGACATCGATATCTGTGCAGTGACAGAAACTTGGTTCAAGGCTCCAGAGAGCACCCCAGCACTACCAGGTTATACCTCATACCATGCTTTTTGGCCCCAAAACCCGGACCGAATCACAAAAGGAGGGGGAATATCTATATTTATCAAGGATACCCACACCTCCAGGTTAGTAGCGTTGCACGAAGCATCAGAAACCATCCATGTGCAACTAACAGTGGGCAAAACTCCACTTCAGTTTATAGCATGCTACAGACCACCGTCTCAAAATCAGGAATCCCACTCGGCTTTCCTGAAAACACTGGAGAACATGAAGATCTCTCCAAACACCATTATATTGGGTGACTTCAACTACCCTAACATTCACTGGGAGCATTACTCAAGCCCCAACACCCTAGCCCAAAGGTTCCTGGAATTCATAAACTCAAATGCTATGGAACAACTGGTCAAAATTCCCACAAGGGGGGAAAACATACTGGACCTGATCATCACCAACATGGGGACCCTATGCTCCACACCAGAGGTACTTCCCCTCATTGGTAAGATCAGACCATAAATTAATTTCACTGGATATCCAAAACCCGACCCCACCCCCAGCCCAGAAAACCACAGTGAAGAACTTCTCAAAAGCGAACTTCACACTTCTCAAATCCGAAGTGGAAACCTTCAAGGCCCCAGGATTGGTGGAAATTACGGCCCAAACCACGGAATCCTATATAAACGCATTCTATGGACACCTCCAGGAGTGCATAGACCATGCTATCCCAAACAAAACCAAGACCCAAGCGTCCAAAGGCAGGCGTCCAGTCTGGTGGACCCCAGCCATAAATAAGTTGTACAACAGAAGGAGGAAGCTACTACATGATAGAGCAAAATCCCTAAAAGGGAAGGCATCTCTGATCAGTATTAGCAAAAAATTACGATCCCCTCATAAAATCCTCCAAGGCCAGTTTCGAAAGAAAAATTGCACAGGACACAAAAGACGATCACAAGGCCTTCTTTAGCTATGTTAGGAACCTGGGATGCAACTCCCAGGTATGTTCAGAGTGGATTCTAAATGATAAAAAATACACCGAACCCACAGACATTGCCAACATCCTGGCAGACAGGTTCAGTGCAAACTTCTCCCCCCCTCTTCCCCCCTAAAGACCAAATGTCTATCCCAGTAGAGTGCAGCCTCCCAAACATCTCAGATGTCCAGGTGAAGGCCGCCCTTTCCAAGGCAAAAAACACTGCCTCAATGGGACCAGACGGTGTCCCGGGTTGCGTCCTATACGAACTCCAAGAAGAACTAAACCCACAAGTAAAAATTATGTACAATCTCAGCCTCACTACGGGATATGTACCCAAAGAATGGCGTACAGCAACAGTGGTACCGCTCCACAAAGGTGGTGCCTCAACAGACCCTGGTAACTATCGCCCCATAAGCCTGACTAGCCTTATCTGCAAAGCCATGGAGAGGATCATCATGGAACTCAAACAAAGACATTGGGGACTTACATTCATTGGATCCTACTCAGTTCGGCTTTGTCAAGGGCAGATACTGCCTCTTGATCCTGGTTGACTTCTTCGAAACAGTCACCAAGGCCATAGATGAAGGGAAGGTAGTCCACACGGTCTATCTGGACCTCGCAAAGGCATTTGACACAATACCCCACTCAGGCATCATAGATAAGCTATCCAGCTTAAACATAAACCCCTATGTCACAAGATGGGTGGCTAACTGGCTCAAAGACAGAACTCACAGAGTCAGAATTGCCGGAGTCATGTCTGACCTGAAACCGGTCACAAGTGGTGTCCCACAGGGCTCGGTCCTGGGACCTCTCTTGTTCGGCATTTACTTTTCCGAGGTACAGGCCAGCACGGAAGGACTATGGCTGACTAAGTTCGCAGATGACTGCAAGCTGGGAGCCATTATTGACTCTCCAGCTGACACGAACATCCTTCAAAAAGGTCTCATAGAGACAGATAACTGGTGCCAGAGCCATGGCCTAAAGCTGAATGCCAAGAAGTGTATAGTCGTACTCTTTGGCAAAAATAAAGTGCCCACAAACTACCATATAGGTGGAAACCCATTAAATACAGAAGATGTAATTAGGGATCTGGGGACCCAAGTTGATAGCAATCTCTCCTTTGACAACCACATTGCCAAAGTGGTTAGAAAGACCTTCTACATAGCCCACCTTATCACTAAAATATTCACATCCAGATCAGGGGAGGCAATAGTGCCCCTCTATTCATCCCTCATCAGACCCATCATAGAATACAATGCCCCTTTTGGGATGTACCTAAACCGCCACCTGCAGCAGCTGGAAAGACCCCAAAAGTACCTCACAAAGAAGATCAAGGGACTCAAGCAGATGCCATATGCTGCCAGGTTAAAGAAACTCCAACTTTACTCAGTCGCATACCGCCTACTTCGAGGTGAAGTATGTCTAACCCAGAATTAATGGACATGCTCCACCTCAGAAAATCCAAATCCCTTAGAACCATGCGCTCAAGGGATTTGAACCTCAGCACAGAGCTAAATAGAACGTGCTGGAGGGACAGATTCATAACACAGAGGCTCCCTTCACTTTGGAATAGAATACCGATCCATGTTAGGCAGGGCACCTCGCTGAATCTCTTCAAGAGGAATCTTGATGAGTGGATGGGAGATCGTAGATTCACCCCGGGGATTACTTCTGTGTCTCTGCTAGACAGAGGCTCAGTAAACTAACCTTAAATAGGGCATACCAAACTCAATTCTAAGTAAGGGTGGCGAAAGCCAAACACACTCGGGCTAGGCTTGTAAATGCCCCAGGGCAGATAGCCTAGTATGAACCTATGAACCTCTGAC
This sequence comes from Protopterus annectens, assembly GCF_019279795.1. Lineage (NCBI taxonomy): Eukaryota > Metazoa > Chordata > Ceratodontiformes > Protopteridae > Protopterus > Protopterus annectens. Next base: position 470,816,014 of record NC_056726.1, read on the forward strand.
ATGGATCACAGAGGATTCAGAAATAACCCCTTTCAGTAAGGGTGTTCTCCCACACTGAAAGTTATTTTAAACAGCCATTGTAAGCTACGATAGAAATTATGAGCTCTTCTGTGTTTCACTAATCTAGCTGTACCTTTAATGACTGTTGTCTTAAAATAACTATGCAAGTCTTTCCTTTTTTCCTAATACCTCTGCATTTAACACACAAAGGTCTCAACTATACAACTAGAATGGAGGCCAGAAGTGGGGAAAAAAACTTCATCACAAGTATTAAGGATTTTTTTTTTCTGGAGGGAAGGAATCACACAACTTAGTAATGAATTTACACAAAAAAAGGGAATCTGGGGCAATGTGCAATTCCAAGTTGTTTACCGTCGTGTAGCTTTTTGCGCCACTTGAATTTTTTTATTGCAGCTTAGCAAAATTAAAACTCACACTGTAAAATTAACTGCAGCTAACATTACTGGCGAGTTACATACTCAATTTCAAAACAAAGACTGAAAACACTAACACATACTAAATCAAACCCAGAGAACTGTGGAAAGGCATCAGAGATGTACGCATTTGCTGACAATCTCTGGATCTGAAAGATTCTCTTGTGCAGCATATGTTCAGGTGCAAGCGATTACCTATCTTCCAACTTCGCAGGTGACATCTGGAACAGGCTCAGCTTAAACAGCAGACGCAGGATGTGTGTTCAAAAAGAAATTACTTGCTCACTGTATGACTGAAACCAAATGTTACAAAAGCCTCTGCTACTTTCAGCCACATCACACATTTCTACTTCGAGGACATCTTCTTCTTCTTCTTCTTTCGGCTTTTCCTGGTTAGGGGTCGCCACAGCGGATCACCTGTCCGCTCATGATTGGCAGTGGAGTTTTACAGTGTCGAGTTGCCAGCCCGGTGCCCAACTTTCCACAGAAGGTACACACATGCATGTACTCACACCTAAGGCTGATTTAGAGTGTCCAATCCACCTACAGCATGTCTTTGGGATGTGGGAGGAAACCGGAGCACCCGGAGGAAACCCACGCGACCACAGGGAGGACATGCAGACTCCGCACAGAAGACACCCCAGCCAAGGATCAAACCGGACAACCTCTTGCTGCGAGGCGGCAACGCTAACCGCTTCACCACCGTGGCCGCCCATTTCTACTTCTAAGACATAATGAAGTGAAATCCTGTACTACTATTCTGTTTCTTCTCTTCTGTACAATATATGCTACAGTCTACATTCTTTTCTAAATACAATTGTACAGTTCATTATCAATGGCCATATACTGCTTGTAGTGTTAATTTTACTTGATTTGTCATTATGTACGCATATTCTTTGTGCATTTCTTCGGTCTGTAAAATGTCACTCTCTAGAGCTTTTTCCCTGCGCCTCCACAGAGGTCTCAACTTAATATATTTTTTAGGATATTCAAGGAAAATAACTGCAAAAGTCTTGATACAATCCTCAGAACTTGAAAATACTACTACTACTGTACATGCGAAAGAATACAACCATCTACATAATGGCAAGCACAGGAATACTATTACACATATGCTGTAACTGCTACTGCAGATCATGTCCAGTAGCCAGTGACTTTACATAAGCATACAATGACCAACGTTTTAATGGCATGGAATGGAAAACTGCTGAGGAAACAAACTGAGTAATTAGCAGACAAAACTAGGGAGACACAACAACGCTGAAAAAAGGATGCTTCAAACTGTTGCTGATATTCCAGGATATAAAATAATTTGTGGAAGGACACCTGTTTTAAACTAAGCAGCTAAACATACAACTTTTTCTCTGTCTGGTAAACTGCATGATTTCTCTTCATCTGTCTTACCGTCCCAGTACAATCCCTTGATCTCATTACTTTGCCTATCACTCAACAATACTGTTGGCCTACCTACTAATGAAGTACCAATTAAAATAAGCAACGTATTTTTTTGCAAATTGTTTCGGTTTAGGTAAATAATGCATTCCTTAGTCAACCAACTAAAAGTAAAGATATGCCACTAGCTTACATGAACATCTGTAGTATACAGCCTCAGTCAGAAGTATGGTCTGATCAGTAAAACTTATTGCAGAGTCCTGGATGAAAGAAACTTCCAGCATTCCTACACAGTTCCTTAACAAGTATTTTCTGACAAGAGACCTGGCACTACGCACAGAGAAGTTGCACATTTGCTCATACACGAGGAGGAGAACCTGTCCTCACTACTGCTGAGCAGTAGCAAGGCAACCTTGTGAATTTCCATTGGTGGTCACGTAAAAGATAATTAAACAGACTAGTCACTGCACATCAGCTATCATAGTTAATCTCAGATGTTATCAGACCAAGCCCCAATACTAAAATCATCTCCTGACTTGATGTGGTTATAACTAGCATATCAGATAAAATGAAACAGCTGCAGATACTGTCAAATTCCCTATGCAACAGCTACCTTACACCCTCTGAGTTTATAACGTTTAACTAACTAGATAAACTCATTATTCTTACAACCAGAGTAATCCATGATTCTGCTGCAGGTGCTTTCTTTCCAGAACTACCGATGGATTGGAATGCCTACTATCAAAGTACTGACCCCCCCAACAGTCCTCTTTCTACAGCCTTCTCTCTCCCATTCAGAGAAACCTTTTTCTAGGAAAAGAACAAGCAATCAAAGCAGAAACTTCCACAGGCTTACCTTTGATATTAAACTAAAAAAATACATAATAAATAAATAAAACACACACAGATGAACCCTGAGAAAAATGGCAAGAAGCAACAATATTTAAAAAATGGAAGTAAACTGAAATAAAGCTGTGCCAAAACTGAATAAGCCAGACCAGTACAAACCACTTATCCTGGACTTGAACAAAGCCAATCTTGGAAGAGAATACAAAAATTTATCACTTCCACGTTTTTCCCACAAGCAGGTAGTTGTAGTACTCTTAAGGATATGACTTCTCTCAGCTTAAGTTAGAATATCAGCAGACTCCTCTCACTATTACTAGGGTTGCCACCTTTCCAAATGCCCAAAGTGGGACATTTGTGCTACAAACATCAGATTTTGCAGGGCAAAACATACCCACGGCCAGTACAAAGGACAGAACTTCAGTTTTTTGCCTGAATAAAGGTCTATTCTTGTAGCATTTTAGTTCTTTATTCTGTTTCTTATAACATTTAGGTGTTTCAGATACAGAATAACTGTTTTATGCAACTATGACATAAAATATAGAAAATAATGTTGTCCTAAAATCTCAGGACATTTGCCATTTTTTCACATTTTTTGCAGGACACAACTGCCCAAAGAGGGACTGTCCCTCACAAAGTGGGACAGGTGGTAACCCTAACTATTACCAATCTTTTTTCCTAACCCACCTTCTTTCCAACCACTGTTTCCATTTTAAGAGAATGCTGACTTCCTCAGTTCCATTTCAAGGCCATAACAAAGACACAAAAATTCCTTGAAAATATGAACACAGACTATCTCCCCAAGTTTCACACTATGCAGACCCAAAACTCTAAAATTAGCTAACCATACTCTCAGTAAGCATCTGGTACTAATTTTCAGACTGTTACAACAGAAGATGTCCCTTATAACATTAAACACTCCATGATTCTTTTTCCCTGGTTCAATGTCCTTCCCCAGTCTCTGCAAATGACTTCCACCCTATCACCAACCTCTGTCTAGTAGCTAAAATACTTGGAAAAAAAGTATATGATTAAACTGAATGCCTACTGAAATATGGCATCTTCCTTACACTCTAACAGCTACAGATTCGCTTATAGACCACATTCTTGCAAACATCAACAAAGATAAAGTTACAGGAGTCATCTTTTTAGAGTTTAAGCTTTCATAATTGTTGACCATGTTATACTACTAAGCTGCAGTTTAGGACTTAGTAAGTCACAAATTGTTAACCTATGTACTGGGCTATATAAAAGCAGATTAATACTGAAAACTCCAAGACAGACCTGCAGTATAAAATTACCCCCCCCCCCCCCCCCACACACACACTTTTTTCTCACTCTCTCTTTATGTTGTTATTCACAAAGAGAAAACAAAAAACTAGAAAATGATGAATACAGGAAGTGCTGCAATTAAAAAGACATGGGACATCTCTGTGTAAGAAAATTGCTGAAACACCCACACCTTTCACAAAGGAAATGTTTTTCAGTGATTAACAGTTCCAAGCAGCAAATGATTTTATGTGCTTTTCTTTCCACCCATTTACACTCACAAGCATAATGGCTTAATCCTTTCAGCAAAAGACCAACATGTGTGGCAGGACCAAGGGAGATTGATGCTAAAAACTTGCAGGAATGCCTTGTTTGATAAGGTGAAAAAGTCGTATGTTAAAGTCTTGGTGCAACAAATCAAGTGGACAAAAGAGTACCCAATACTAGAACTACCGTTTTTCCATTATTTTCAAAATGCCACAGAATATAAAATTCTATCTGCAACCTGCCAAGTATTAATTACTGTGTTTACACATGTGTGCTCATGCATGTAACTGTGTTTCAGATGGAGAAGGCAGCAATGAAAATACATTGAGCACTGTTCATCTGCATTTTGCTGGCCTCACTACACTTGTGTCACTACTTATTAAAGTGAATCTGTATACATACAAACACACACGCACACACTGAATTTATCCTAAACTTGGATATGACTCATGTCATACCGCTCAACTATTCAGACTTTTTGCAGATTATCCAGGATTTTCAGCTCTTATTTTTGGTCTGATCCTCATAAAATTTGTGGTTTTCTGGCAAACTGTTGTGGACCGAAGTGACTAAATAATGTAGACAGTTGAGTTTCAGAATTCACAGCCTTCAGAAAATGCATACTAATACAAACCCTGTTATTCTAGCAACTTTCTAAGTTTACAACAGCAATACTTATCTATCCCTGATTATGGGCCTTTGTCCCATCATTATTGACTTTGTCCAGAATTCCTTTGCCAAGAGGTTTAGCAATAATGGCATCTGGCATAAAAGAAAATGCAGAGCATTACCACCAGAAAAGCTCTGGCAGCACACTACTAAATGTGCAGGCCAAGGAAATCTCCATATGTAGTTTATTGTTCTACAAGATGCAATTTATGAGAATACAATGTAAAGACAACTCATGCGTGACTGTATGAAAAAACTGTGAAGACATCTGATACTCCATACCAACTAATAAGACCAGCCTCATCACACTCCAGCCTCCACTGTACTCAACTCAAACTTCTGTGAATGTCAAGACATGCAAGAAGCTGTGAACCATTTTTTCAGCAAGGTGAAAAAGCTACATTTTAACATCAGCACACATGCTTATTAATATAATGCACTCCCACACACTCAATGCACAAACTATTCCTAATCAATAAGAGACAGCCAAGCAAAACATAACAGAATGGCTAACTGAAACACTGCATATTTGCAACGTGCAGGTCATATGGTTTGCATTATCCACTGAAGATGGTAGAAGGTTTCCAAATATGACTGTAAAGATCAATTACCTGCCAGATATGTCATAAAATGAGAGGGAGGTGAATTAAAGCACAGACTTTGCTATATCATGAGAATGTTTTCTTTGGCTGTGAGGAAAGATACGGAAGCAATCAATGAGCCAAATGTGATATACTGCCTTTGTCATGTTATTTTTCTTCATGGGAAAATGTGAACATTTCAGAGGGCAGATGTTATAAAAGATGGTGACTACCTTCCTCTGTCTGCTGCAGTTTCTAAGGTGGCAGTCAACATCTGAACTGCAAAAGTTGCAGCTAATCGGAATACGTTAAAAACTCCTAAAAAGTATAATTCACACAAATGTCCAACCAGTCAGTGGAAAACAGCTGTCCTCTAAAATTCTAACACAAATATGAATAAAGGAGCCCAAATGTCTCACAGTGTTACAAAGCTTTACTTTCCTTTGTGCTGTACTTGCCTTTTTTGGCATATAGCCAGTCTTAGAACATATTCTTGAATGGCAGTTTAATAATCTGTGTGTACGAGAAGGACTTGATGATCAAGCCATTGTCTGGGTGCTCTTAATTGCAATTTTACAAATCAGGAAGAAAGCAGAAGTGTGTTAACTAAATATGCCAAAAACTGCAAGCTGGGTGCTTTTGGCATCCAATATCATGTTACTACAGAAAGGGCTAAAGCATACAAGTCAACGGTGTATACGAAACAGACTTAAATCAAATGCAGTGTGGTGCAGCACTGTCACCTTTGGTGAATAAATCTTGATACCAGCTTACATTATAAACAGCACCCCACTTCAGACTGATACTGTTTGTCAGAGATCTCATCACCATGGCAGACACTCCTCTATCTTCTAACCACCACATAGCAATAGAAGACAGGAATTTTATTGAGACCAATTAATAACTAAATGTATCATCCAGCTCAAAAGTTATCATTCCAACACTCTACCTCAATCAGACCAATTGTAGAACATAGTTCCCCTTTTAGTATAAATCTATACAAACATGGCATATTATACATCTAGACAGACCCCAGAGGTTCCTAACTAAAAAGATTACCAAACTAAAGATCCTCAGCTGACAATACACTCCATATTCTTAGACATTTCTGTGCAATGACTTCCGTCAAGCATTACACACTATTATGGACCCAACCCCTCTTGGATCTTCTTTCTACACTTCCGCAAAACAGATGGACTCCACAAACACTCAAATTTAACCCTGAATCTCCATCAACCAACAAGACATGCCAGAGACACAGATTTCTTACTTAACATTTCCCCCTTTGGTGCAAAGGGCACCAGTCATCTGGATATTCCCAGTAGTAGAATGCTAAAAAAAAAAAAACAAAGTATGTTGAATACTGGCTTGCAGGGGTAATGTAGTATTGCACTAACAGGAAAGGATGCATGCTAAATGAAACCGTGAAAACCTGCATGTCCATGTTGTAACTATAAGGTTGACATTTATCTTTTATAAAATTGCCTACTTTATTACTGGAGCTTTTCTCCCCGGGTTTCTGCCAAAACGGGCTACCATACCGAGTTGGACTACGCTGGTCAACAAAAGCAATAAATAAATTAATAAAATAACTGACTAACTAAAACATACTAGTAGAACATTCAACTTCCAACACATGAGAAAAATTAAAAATGCAGCTCTGGGAAAATGTAATGTTAACAGAAGCAACTTACTATATGTACACAGCCACTGTAATGTTTTTTTTTCCTGCAAAACATACAAACAAAACACTGGAAAAAACGGGTCATTTAATACCTGATGCATGTCCTTAACAAAACAGGCGCCTAAAAACATTAAAATTCTATCACCCAAGTAGGAAGTTGAAGAAATTGAAAGTGGGGGTGTATCAAACAACCCCTCTCCTGTGGGAGCAAGTCCATTCTGTGAAGAAGCTTGTGGTAACTGACCTTGGTCATTTTCAAAATAAGTGAGAACCACTGTTGACTGGGCCAAAATTGGGTCTTACAATTGTTCTCAGAGTCCTTATGAGTCTTTAGAAGAACAGTGGTTATCAAAGGAAAGGGCAAAAAGGCATAAACAAACACTCCCTTTCATAAGAATTAAAAGGCATCTACTTTCCTGGAAGACCCCCCCAGGTTTAACTTGCATTCATGGGGGTCTGTCCTGGCCCTGTTCAGCCTTGTATGAAACAACATTCTGCTCTGATGGAGTATAAGTAGCCTGCAGGGGATATTATGTGCCGAGTTGCTAATTCTCAAGCTACCATACCTAGTCTGCAAATGGGGTAGAACCTGGGTGTCCCCTGTTTATGTACCACATAGGTTCATAGGTATATACTAAGCTAACGACCACCAGGGCCTTTATAAGCCTAACCATGCAACCAAACCCAAATGTGTCCCCTATGTATTACAGGTGTTTTAAGATGGGGAATGTTATGAAGTTTCTAGAGGTTATGTTGGGGGAGTATGTTAGTTTGGGCATTACTGCCAGCTTCCGTCTATCTCAGACATGGGGGCTAGACCTGGAGTGAAGGTTAGGGATGGACTCTGCTTCACATGGATGGACAGCGTGTGCCAGAGCACTGGGATCCTCTGAAACAAATCTGTCTCAGCACCAAAGAATACTTTAAAAAGAATTGGACCTGCCAATGTTCTCACCCTCCCTGTCCACATCCATCTTACATAGTAACCATCTATCCCTTACTCCTTACTTTCCTCCCCTATATTCACCCCATCTCCCCTGCTCAACTTACTCTATTTCCATCCCCCTAGCTACCTCTCTAAACTCTCTTCCTTACCTCCAAATTTACAAATATCTCTGGAGCTACTACCACTGTTTATGTAATACACAGTATAAATAGTATGCTCCCTATGCTTTTTTTATTGTAACCTCCTATGCTCTTATCATCTCCTTTTCATTTTAAGACTTGTAAACTTTTGTGACTACTGAATGTTTTTTTTTTAATTTATCATGTTACTCTATGTTATGTTAATTTTTAAACTAATTGGAGCTTTTCCCCCTGGGCCTCTGCTGAAAAAGGGCTTTAGCTCAGTTAGAAATTCCCAGTCAACAAATATAAAATAAAAAAAATAAAAAATAAATTAACATGTCTTATGTCAAAAGCAAAATATTAATCCTTGGAGCTAGTGGTTCTGATGCTGTTTTGTGGATGTGCAAAAGGTTCATCAGAGCTGGATCCAAGAATGCCTTGTATGCCAGGCATAGAACACCTCTCAGTAACCTGTAGGAGGACAGAGCATAGAGATAGGGCCTTAAGGCAATCTATAAAGGACAGTGTGTTTATACCCTGGATTCATCAGGTAAGGAACCTTTGTGGGCATTCCACCTGCTGCATATGTCTGCTCAGGTACATGCTGAAGAGGACATTACACTCAATGATGGGTCTGATAAGGGCCAAATAAAGTGGCACTATGACTTCCTTGCACCTAGATGCCATGCTCTTACTTACAAGCTGGGCAACATATAATTATTTTCTTACTTCCTTGGCCACATGTTCGTCAAAGGTCAGACTGCAGTGTACGTATGTTTCCAGGTCCCTGACTTTCAGGTCAACTCTTAGGGTGGCTTCTTGACAGAATAATCCGACTGGCTGTTTTCCCAAAATGCACTACAATGCATTTCTTGGCATTAAGTTTTAATCCACAACTTTGGCACCCAGTCATTTGTCTGTGTTAGACTATCTTGTAAGATATTTGTGCCATGGGGGGAAATCTATGATAACTCACAATCTGCAGTCATCTGCAAACTTAATCAGCCAAAGGCCACTGACATTAGCCTTTATCTCCAATAAGTAAAAGGCAAATTGGAGCGGTCCTAGCACAGAGCCCTGAGGTAACCCACTGGTGACAGGTGACCTCTTAGTGGAAGGGGTATTACCAATCCTGACTTCCTGGGTCCTGTCTGTGAGCCAGCTGGCAATCTAGCGGGGGGTTATGCCCAGTTTGGCGACTCTGTCAGCTACACCTGAGTGGGGTACTGTATTGAATGCTTTAGCCAGGTCAAGGTAGGTATAATGCACCATTTTCCATTACCTGGGTGACCTTCTCAAAGTCCACCAGGTTCAGTAGGCATGGCCTTCCCTTGACAAGCCTTACTGGGTTGGGTCCAGTGTCTGAAGATTGCCTATGTCTTTGCTGATTACTTCCATGTCAATTCATTCCATGGCTTTGCATATTAGACTAGTCAGACTAATAGGTCTGTAGTTTCCTGGATCGGTTGATGGTCCATCCTTGTCAAATGGGATAACCACTGCAGTTCTCTATTCTCATGGTACAAAGCCTGTTTTTGAGGCTATAGTTGAGGAGACTCTAGTTGTCTTGACAGGTCATGTTTCAAGCTATTTAGGAGGTATTCCAGAATATTGTCGGGGCCACTGGGCTGTGCTTTCGGCCTTAGTGAGTGCAGTCAGAACCTATTCTCTGTTAATAGTTGGAAGGGTTATGCTAGTAGGTATTTCAAGGGGGAGGAGGGGGACAATGTAGTGGGATCAAGTTTGAGTTGAATTTATCAGTCAACAAATTTGCTATGTTGCTCTGCTCATTGAAGGTGGCACCACTGACCATCAGTTCAGCAGACTGATGGGTGCTGCCTTTGTGGTTTAGGACACAATTGTAGAAAGCCTTGTGGTTGTTTTTAGCCTTTGAGGCTATCTTGACCTTGTAACTGGCCTTGTTGGATTTTTTTGTCCTCAGTTTCCGGTCTAGTTTAATTAGAAAACTCCCATCATTATGAGAGTTGCTCTTCCTGATTTTAGCCACAACTTCTTTCCTTTTGGGGGCTTTTTCCTATAGGGCGGCGCAGTGGTGCAGCAGTTAACATTGTCGGTTCGATTCTCGGCTGGGGTGCCTTCTGTGTGGAGTTTGCATGTTCTCCCTGTGTTCGCGTGGGTTTCCTCTGGGTACTCTGGTTTCCTCCCACATTCCAAAGACACGCATCTGGAGCATTTCTCCCCGGGCCTCCACTGAAAACAGGCTCTGTGGAACCTAGTCGGACTTTCCCGGTCAACAAATGTTAAATAAATAATAAAATAATTTTTGTTATATACCCTATTAAGGTTAGGATTCTGCCAGTGTGGCTTGTTTTTAGAGTTTCTTTTGGGCTTACTTCTAGTAGGTACAGCAGCTGCTATACAGCCATTTACATGGTTGTACAGGGTTTCCATGAACAATCCTGCATTGGTTGCTGTGAACTCAGGCTTGGGAGGACCACTGAATTTTGACAAACTCACTTAATACAATGTAGTTTGCTTTGGAATAGTTCTCTGTTACAGAGTTTGCTGGGGTTATAGAGTTGATTTTTATTTTGAAGGAGATGGCTTTGTGGTCTGACCTCACCAAGGAGGATGTGACAAGGGGGGTGGGGGGTGCAGTGCTTTCCCATACTGGTGAGTACCAGATCCAGTATGTTTCTTCTGGTGGGCATGTACACCATCTGGTGAAGAGTATTTGTGTTAAAGTTAAGGAATTTTTGTGCCTGAGAGTATGAGGCAGTGTATTTTCACAGTCTACAGAGGGGTACTTAAAATCTCTTATGAAAAGGGTATTTAGTTTAATGATGAGCATCTCCAATAGGTCTAGGTATGAGCTATGGGATTCTAGGGACATTAACGGTGACCTATAGTATGCTAGAATATGGTATGGAATGGTGTCTATGGTGATTTGCATGTAGATAAATTCCAGGGCATCATCATCTTTAACCAACCTAGAGTTATGCTTACTGCTAATATAGATATGGACAAAAGGTGGAGGAGTCTCAGTCTGTGCAGCAGACTGTCAATGTGTAGAAGGGCACTGAAGCCTTGCACTGACTGAATACTTTCTATAGATTTAAACCATGTCTCATTAACGGCACAGATGTATGCATTCTCCAGAATAAGGAGAGCTTGTAGGGTGTGGAGTTTCTTGTTTAGGTCCTTAGCATTGAGCAGTAACACCTTTAGGTTTTGTTGGGTTTTATTTGCTATCACGGTAGGTTTGTCAATTTGGTACGGTCTAAAAAAGCTAAGGAGGTGGAAAACGTTTTAGCCAATATTTGTAAGTCTAAGGGAAACAGATGCAGACCATCCTTTGCAAAGCAACATCCTCCTATGCTGTCAAATACTGAATCTCCCTGGAAAGGCAACAGAAACTAAGCCAATTACTGAAGTCAAATCATCTTTTGCCAGTACAGTGGTGAAAAAAGAATGCTGCTCAATGCAAGGCAAATACCTGTCTGAGACACACTTTCAGAGAGAACAATGTCTCTCTTCATATAGTCCAGGGAGTACATCTCAGGTCATTAACACTCACCAGGACTAAGACAAATGATAGTGGTACCTGTGGTGCAGTTCTTGAGTATGTACTTAACTTGGAGGGTCCTGGCTCCAGATAAGCAACTAACTGTTGTCTTCTGGTTCAAGTCTGGTGAGTGAGGCATCTATATGTCATACAATGGAGTCCCCCACAACAGTCCTGGGTAATATACTTGCTTGCCTTATGGGTTTTGCTCTTGGGGCTCTACTGGGTGTAGGCATATGTGCAGCGTTTGGTTTTGCTTTTCATGAGTGCTTTAGAGATTGCTGAGCATAGGCATTTCCATTTATAGGTTTTGGAGGTCTTTGAAGTTTGGGAAGACTGCTTCTTAACGCCTCAGCATAAGCTCGTTTGTGTGTGTGGTGGACACAGTGTGTAGTGGAGATACTGTGTGTGCTCTTGACAGCCTTGTTTGTACGAGAGATTTTTGTCTCCACTGAAATTGTGTATGTGCACCTCTTGCAAATTATGTTTTGTTCTTTAAGGATTAAATGGTTGTCTGTAAACATGAGACAATTGTTACATTGTCTTAGGATGCCCATATCTACCAAGCTAGGTATGAAGACATTTGAGAATTGCATATCCATGTTTTCCAGACCTGTATTTGGGTGAGCTACAGTAAGTCATGGACTGGGTTATACAGAGGTCTCCTTGGCTGGTATCTAGGGTTTGGCACTAGACTAGGTTAAATTGTGCTAAGGTTTGACAGCAATGCTGTTTAATGTGCAAACTAGCTGCTCTAAACGCATCTTTACACAATGACTGTTTTAGCAGCACTAAGTTACAGGCTTCAGTTCTAGTGGCAGTTTTACAGATGAAATTTACTTTCTGGGCATTTGTGTCTTGAAGTAAAAACACCAAGTAAGATTGCTTGCAAGTGTAATGTCACAACAAAACAACTTAGCTAACTACCAACAAAGCAATTTCAAGTATTACAGACTTTTAGAATAATTTAAAAGTAATATAAACAAATAAGGCAAAATTAAAGCAGTAGCACTCTAAACAGTTAACTAAAGGGCAAAACAAAATAAATCTCTTATCTAGCAAGAATGGAACAGGATTAACCCAAGACCCCGTCAGAGTGTGGTGAGGGTGCCAAGCAGATAGGATCTCTGGGAAAATGAGCAGTAGACAATTTGTACTAAGGAGGCTTACTCAAGTGCAATGCTGGTTTGCTGGGTGGGCACTTAGTACTATAAATATATGGAAAACAGTGAGTGGAAAAATACTTAAAATAGGTTAAATGAGAGACAACACCTATGAAAGAGAGTAAAAAGATACTTTGGAAGTAAGATTTCTATAAGTCAAGGAAGCCAGAGACACAGCCTTTTAAAACCACAAGAGAAGGGTAGGAAGGCTGGGGAAAATTTCAAATAAAAATTCATACTGCAGCTCTAGTCTTATGGTTAGAATTATATCCTATGGCTAGAATTCCAGAAATGTTTAATTTAATGTCTCAGTGGGGACAGGAAGACTAAAAAAATGGGGAAAACAGTAGCAAAGTAAATAGAAAGGCACTGGAATGCACCTTTAAGCAGGTATTTACATTTACAAAAAGCACTGAAGCACAAATCCTGGAGCAGAATTTCCAATACTGCCACTACTACAATCCTTCCACAGACTAAGCCACCAGACTACTAGAATACAGCTTTAAGCATCACTGCAGTGGTTTCTGTTGATTACTAGCAGAAGGCCTGGAAACCCAAAGATGATTTAGAGGTCTGACAGTATACATTGGGGCAATCATTGTTTTGATATTTATGTGTTTCAGTCTGTTCCACAGATCCTGAACTTCCACTCCATTGGAAACAGCTACCCAAGCAAAGCCTGAAGCATCTGTGGTTACACACTGAGTAGGGTCTGGAAGGGAGACGGGGAGACCTGGGTTACAGATAAGTGGTCCACCCACCAGAGTAACTCCCTTTTTTTTACAAATCCCATTACTAGAATACAAAATGATCTGGGATAGTGGTGATGGGTGCAAATTGATTTAAAACGCATTGAATTTTCCTGATGAAATCTCGCCAAAGGAATCATATGAAAAGTAGAATCCTGAGATATTACCTGGCAGATGTCAGAGCCTAGTGGGCAAATATCAGAAGTTGTTCCTTGCAAAATTCTACTCCATCCTGAGGAAGAAAATCATCATGAAAGCTGCATCAGATATCCCCAAAAACACTGTTCATCTGAAATCTTAAACCAAGAAAAAGGTTTGTTACCCAATCCAGGGATATTTGACTACTTGTAAAAGAATCTGTAAAAATAAGGCAGCTGTGTAAAGATGAAAAAAAAGTGAATGCCCTGCAGCATGTAATGGCCTATTACTGGACCCAGGCATTTCGTGAACACATTTGGAGGAGTAGACAAGCTAATTGGTAAAGCAGAAAATTGACGAGGAGAACCAGAAACAGAAAAACAGAAAAAAGCATCTACGTTTTAAGAATTGGAATGTGATAACCATATTTTAATACAGAGTTACTAAAAAACTGAGGTGGAATGAGAGGCAACAGACTGCAAAGCAAGCATTTGGAATTTTGGATTTTAAAGTGAAAGTTTAAAAAGAAAGGTCTAGGACATATATATTTGTCTGTGCTTGCCGAAATGGTTTGTTTCCTATGAAAGAAATTGGAATTGGAAAGAAATTTGCTATTGTATTTTGGCATGGAGGCTGAAAAATCTGGTCAACCCCCTGAATTAACTTTTTCCTTTCATCAAATGTTTTAAGGACCTCAGTAGTGTGGGAGAAGGTGATTGTGGCATTCAGTATCTCCGCTTTGGCATCTTCCTGTAAATGTTGGGAACACAGCCAGACGTGTTTTCATCACTGATCAAGTAACAGCTTCTCTAGATACAGCATCAGTATTGTCATAAGAACATTTTATTGTGCTTTACTTGAGGCACAGAGAATGCTCAATAATTCAGAGATAAATTAATCTCTGATAAAGGGTGATTAGCAATTAATTTTATCATGTTATGAAAATGGTGTCAGCAGAAACTTTGAACCTATGAACTTGGATGTACAAGACTAACAACTCACTATTCTAAAAACTAAGGTGAAAGAAGTATAAACTTTTTCCAAAACCTTAGAAATGCTTGCTCATCTTTTGCCAAAATGAATAGGGTTAGCTAGCAAAACATGCTTTGCAGAAGAGGGTTTTGACAGAGTGATCACTTCTCTTTTCAGACCCTAGGTCAGCCTGCAATGTGCCAGTTTGAGGAACCTTATATGATCAGACATCTTGAAGCAGGAGGCTGACTGCCAGACAAACCACGGGATGCCAAGAAAGCATCCTCTAATGCTGCTAAGACAGAAGAAAAGTTGCAGAAAATTCATCTGTTATAAAAGTCATAACAATGTCTTAACCTTTGCTGAGATTCTCGCATTTCTTTTTGTTCCAAAATGAAACAACTCCTTCAATCTGGCAACAGTATCAGAAAAAAATAACTGTACTAGAGAGGAATTCTAAACAAAAACTTTCTCAGAATCTTTATGGGCATCAGCTGGTTTTAAAAACCCTCTGAAGTACAGAAACTATCCACTTACTCTGTGCTGATGAAGTCAATAAAAAAAGGCTGAAACATGAATGTCCACAGCTAGAGGGGTTCGGCTTTAGTGGACTGAACATAACCATGAAGACTTAAAAATGACATTCACAAGCCATGTAGCTGAAACATTTGAGGTCCTTACAGAGTCATCTGCATATATCCCATGGGCCTCCATTGCAGGAAATTTAATTATCATACAATGAAATCTCAAGCCGCGGTGGTGCAGCGGTAGCGTTGTCGCCTCACAATAAGAGGTTCTCCAGTTCGATTCTCAGCAGGAGTGCCTTCTGTGTGGAGTCTGCATGTCCTCCCTGCGGTTGAATGGCGTTCGAAAGACATGCGTGAATGGGCATGCCTTTGATGAAGGATGGGTGTCGGGCTGGCACCTTGGCACCATAAAAATCAACTGCCAATCATTAGCGGACCGGCATTCCGCTGCGGCGACCCCTAACCGGGAAAAGCCGAAAGAAGAACAAACAGTGAAAACTCAAGCTTAGCTGGGTTTTTCTTAAAGAATGTATATACATTATACATACTATACACAAACATACACATATATCTATATATATCTATATCTATCTATATATATATATATATATATATATATATATATATATATATATATCTATATATCTAATCTATATATATATATATATATATATATATATATATATATATATATATATAGATATATATATATATATAGATATTTTACTAGAGAAATGTTTTAGTGGTGGCCACTAAAAATACCAGTCCTACATCTTCACAAAAATTGGTGAAGTGAGACATATTCTTCACTGAGATGCCTAGCTGCCCAGCCTTGGAGAAGTGCTAAGCAACTGTCACTCACAGCCCACAGGGAAAAGCACACTGACAGTATGAAAGTTGGGAAGGTTTGGCAATCTAACCACTGACTTTACACTTACCCCCTTAAGTTATTCAGCAGTTAGGGCATATGGGAGGTGCCCTTAAGCTTTGAAAGCAGACCAGTTGTCATATCCTGGGCAGGATACAACCCATATGGCGTAAGGTACTGTAAAAGTGAGCTAATGATGAACATCACAAGTTCTGTTGTTAGCAGGAAAAAAAGTATCTGATCCTTTTGTACACATTTGTTTTTGCTACAGAATAATTACACTTCACGTCAGTACTTTTGAGCTATCTTAACACAGAATTTTTTTCAGATACAGCTTCACCTCCCATACTGGGAAACTTGACCGGAGGTGCTATCACAGGAAGTGGACATACAGAGAGATTGATGGGAGCTTGTCAATATAAGACAAAAAAAATAAATTAATTTAGTACTGATGTACAATAGCCTAGTATATTTAGATGTCTATTATGGCATGGCCATCTTCAGTTTGTTGAGATAATGGGAGTTAACGGATACCCTGACCTCAGTACTTTCTTGCCCCCGACCTCAGTACTTTCTTGCCCCCAACAGGCAGGAACCTCCAGTAGGTTCCTAAGGGTCAAGGGCCTAGGCTCTGAAACTCCAGGGTACATAGAGAGGGAGGAAGGAAGAACCTGGAACTTGAGGGGAGAATAACCACCCCAATCCTATGGGGTAAAATGGGAAGGAGGGAGGGAAAGAATGCTGCAACAGTGAATATGAACATCTACATTTATGGTAAATGTACACAACTGTACAGTGCTCTTCATGTTTCACTGCTGCAGTCATAACTCATGGTATGACTCCCAAAGCTGAAAGGAGGGTGGATGGAAAAAATTAAGGTGAGGAAAGGATGCCCTATAAAATGGCAATAGCAAATCCAACTCTGGACATGGAGAAGGTTGGCAGGTGATAATGTTTGTTACGTACAGAGGACCAAGCAGCAGCTTCTAAAATGTCTTTAGTGGCCACACCTTTTAGAAAAGCAGCAGATGTAGCAGTAGTCCCAGTGGAGAATGTGACCTCACAGGGTCTGGAGGCTTCTTTCCATGCAGGCTATAGCAAAACAGAATACAGTGGGAGATCCATTTGGAGGATTTTTTTTTTTAAGAAATTGGTCTCCCCTCAGAGCTACAGGACTCTACAAAAACCAGGTCAGACTTCCTGACATTCTTTATTCTGTCCAAGTAGTAACACAATTGCCTATGCACATCCAAGGAATTGAGGATTCTTTCCCCTTAGTTTTGAGGGTTAGAAAAGAAGGTAGGCAAGTGGATGGTCTGGTTTCAAAAATATCTGTAACCACTTGAGGTATAAAGGAATTTGGTCCTAAGAACTCTCTCTGGGTGGGAAAGTGAAAGTGAGGAAGGGATCCACAAACATCAGTACATGAACTCAAACTCGTAGTCAGGTAATGGCTAGCAGGAAGGCCGTCTTCCTGGTGAGGAAATAACTTTGCAGAGGTTGCTGTCACAAAAGGTGGGAGGGTGAGCTTCTCCAGAATGACAGCGAAATCCCACAGGGGAAAGTACAGTTGTGTACACTTACCATAAATGTAGATGTTAGTGTGTATTCACTGTTGCAGTCATCACACTTGGGTTATCCTGCCAGGGGTTGCCCTCAGTCAGCTCGAATACCAGAGGCTTACTATTATAGCATCAGTTGCTGTCGCTCAAGGACTGATGTCAGGTCAGTGGTATAAAATCAGGCAGCCAACACCATTACATCAGTTTTTCTTGCCCCAACTGTCAGGAGCCCCCAAATAGGGAGCTAGGTTATGGTGGAAGAACACCACCAGTAGAAAGTAAATACTAAAAATTCCCTGTAAGGAGAGAGGAAGAGGAAGAGATAGAGATAGAGATAGAGAGAGAGAGATGAGGGGAATAGAGGGTAGAAAACCAGGACTGCAACAGTGAATACACTCGAACATCTACATTTATGGTAAGTGTACACAACTGTACTATGTTCTTAGTCTTTCACTGTTGCAGTCATCACACTTGGGTTGATTCCCAAAGCTGAAGAAAAGGCTAGAGGCAGTCAAGAAGTCTGGGGGCTGGCTAGGCTGACCTGCAAGACTGCGATGGCAAAGCCTGCCCCAGATTTGGCGAAGATAGGTAGGTGTTGATGCTTGGTGAAGGTATGAACAGAAGTCCATGTTGCAGCCTCCAGGATGCCACTGGTGGGGACCCCTCTGAGAAAAGCTGCAGAGGTGAAGGTTACCCTGGTGGAATGTGTCCTGACCCCCTTTGGAGATGGTTTCCCATGCTGTTTGTAGCAGAAATGGATGCAGTGTGCTATCCATTTGGAGATTGTTTGGATATGGCCTTGCCCTCTGCCCCTGCTGCGAAGCTGACTAGCAATTAGTCAGTTTTTTCTAAAAGATTTAGTCCTATCCAGATAGAATCTGAGCTGTCTGTGCATATCTAGAGAGTGCAGAATTCTTTCTCCCTTGTTTGTGGGTTAGGGGAAAAAGGTGGGCAAATGAATGGATTGGTTGAAAGCCACACTGGACACCACTTTAGGCATGAAGGATGGGTTAGTCCTGAGGGAGACCCTGTCAGCATGGAAAATGATGAAGGGCTCCACAGCCATGAGTGCTTGTAGCTCTGAAACTCTTCTAGCTGAAGTGTTGGCCAGAAGCAAGGCTGTTTTCCAAGAGAGGTATTTTAACTCTGCTGAAGTTGCAGGCTCAAAGGGGGGGTAGGGTGAGCTTTTCCAACACAAAGTTAAGGTCCCAAGCTGGGATAGGAGCTCTTCTGGGTGGCCTTAAGTTGTTAGCACCTCTTAGGAACTGTCTGATGAGAGTGTATAAGAAGAGAGGTGGCTTTGTGCTGTAATGAGCAGAGATGGCAGAGGAATGAATTTTAATAGAAGAGAAAGATAGACCACTATGTAGTAGGTCTGCTAGGTAATCCAAGATGAGAGGTAGGGAGGGCTGTGCTGTTTTGGCTCCCTTAGTCTGGATCCAGGTGCAAAACCTTTTCCACTTGTCAGCACAGGATTTTCTAGTGCTGGGGCGTCTGTCCTCACGTACAACATCCAGGACTTTTTTTGCTTAGGCTGAAAGCTGGAGGAGAGGTCAGCAAATAAGCCAGGCTGTCAGGTTCAGGGTCTGCAATTGTGGATGCATGAATTCTCCATTCTTTTGGGTCAGGCGTGTTGGGATCTGAGGTAGGTGCCATGGTGGCAGGGGTGACAGGCTGCACAGCAGTGGGTACCAATGCTGGCATGGTCATTCTGGGGCAATCAAGATTGCCCTTGATTTTTCCTCCTTTATTTTGAGCAGTACACTTGAAATGAGTGATAAGGGGGAAATGAATAGATAGAGAGGTTTACTCATTGGAAGTATAGAGCACCCAGTTTCCAGGAATTGCTGTGAGGTTCCCTGGTGCAAAATATGCTGAGCTGATGATTGAAGTGGGAGGCAAAAAGTTCCACCTTCGGGGAGCCCCATTTCTGGGTTACAAGGTTGAAGGTCTAGCTGCCACTCGTGTGGGTCTAGCAGGTTTCTGCTTAAGTTGTCTGCCAGAGAGTTTAGGGAGCATGGCAGGAATTGTACCAGCAGGCGTATTTGCATGGCTGAGGCTGTGTGCCAAAGGGTCATGGCGAGCCTGCAGAGAGGATAAGAGCGAGTCCCTCCCTGCTTGCTGATATACCACATCACTGTGGTGTTGACTGTTTTGATCACTAGAGGCCCTGGGGAGAGTAGGGGGTCTGAAGGCTGTCGGGGCATGCTGAGCATCTAGCATCTCTTTTTGGTTGATGTGCAGATGTATTCGATTTGGGCTCCAATGGCCCTGAATGCACCTGCCGTCCAGGTGTGCACCCCAGGCATAGTTTGATGAGTCTGTGCGGCGTGGGGTTGTGAGAAGGGAAGTCCCTTGTGGTTGCATGCTAAGCATATGGGAACTGGTGCTAGGCCTGTGAGAGGGGGGCTTAACAGGCACAGTTTTTGAAGCTTTAGCTGCTTTGGCCCTGGCAAAGGCCTTAATGGACATGGCTGCAGGAGGCCTAGCAGCTCCACGTGCTGGGGTTGAAATATCCAAGGGAATAGTGTCAGATAATTCCTGAGAAACCGCAACTGCAGGTTGGATTTCAGAAGCCGATTCCACCAGGTTTGAAGAGGCCTCGGTAGAAGACAAGTTTTCGGCTGGAGGAAGAACCGCTTGCTCGGTTTCAGCCGAAACCGAGACACTCGTGGTTGGCTTAACCGTGGTTTCGGCCGAAACCGCGGACTGCGAGTGTCGGTCCTTTTCCTTGCGTTTTTTGGTTATTTGTGTAGTCGGAGGATCCGACGGCATAATATATGCAAAATCAGAACCGAAAAACTGCTCTGCAAATTCCGACCGACGTCTAAGCGTCCGTCGGTTAAAAGAAGCACAGGCTAGACAAGCTGCTACGTCGTGGTCTGGGCCTAAACAAGGTAAGCAGTAAGAGTGGAAATCTTTATGAGGTATTTGTTTCCCACAAGTTACAGTTATTCACTTTTTCTGACATCGGCTGAGGCAAGAAAGAGTCCCCAACGGGGTACGTAGCTTTTTAGAAGTCTTCTAAGTAGTATTCGGTAGTAGTAATCTCTGGTTCTGACCGACCGGCACTTGCGAACAGCTTCTGCTTCGGGCGCCACGCGGCAAGAAAGACTGAGGAAGATGGCGTCGGCTGATGCCTTTATACCCGAAGAACTGCAGCTATGATGTCGGGTGAAGTGCGACACCAGCCGAAGCCAGACCCAGACTTTGGAATCCGGCCGACCGAAGGGCTGCCTGACGACAGGACAACCCATTTTGTAAGGACTGCAGATGCATCCTTGAAGGACATCATTGTAGTTTTCTCATATGCAGTCTGGCATATGTAATGAGTGGAATGCAGGAGGCCATGAACCATAGAGCTTGCAGAATTTTCCTTGCGGATAACTGGGTTCTGGTAGCAGGTTGAGAGAAGTAACCTGTCAGGTAGGCTTGTTTTTCTGGAGTAATGAATGCCATCTGGGATGCTGTGTCCAAGTATGCTCCCAGGAATACAATTTTGTGTGTGGGGACTAGTTCTGATTTCTTTTCGTTTATAGTATACCCCAGGGAGGTCAGTAGGTCCTTTACAAAGGTCAGGTGCTATAACAGCTTTTCCTGACTGTCTGCCTGAATCAGGCAATTGTCTAAGTAGAGGTAAATTTGAATATTTCTTTGCCTACAAAAAGCAATGGCTGGAGCCAGGCATTTTGTGAAAACCCTGGGAGCAGTGGATAAGCCAAAGGGAAGCACAGAGAACTGAAAGTGCATAGATCCTGCCTGAAACATAGATATTTCCTGTAAGACTGACTCCTCGAAGGCTTGTGTGAAGAGCCGAGATGTTAGAGCTGTGCTTATTTTAAAAAAAATATTGGTGGCATCACTGGCTGGTTGTTTTCGTTTGCAGTTTTGGTCTGTGGTTTTTATATTTCCTGCAAGATTCCTTGATTGGGATGTGTAGGTAGGCCTCTTTTAGGTCTAGGGTGGCTAACCAAGCATCCCTGGAAAGCATAGGAAGAAGCTGCTGGAGGGTGAGCATTTTGAATTTTGGTATCACCAGAAAGGTGTTTAGAATGGATAGATCGAGGATTAGGTGTCAGGTGCCCCCTCTTCTGGGTACCAGGAAGAGTTGGAATAGAAACCTTGGCCTATCTGGTCTGCAGGAACATGCTGTATTGCCCTCATGGAGAGCAGGGAAAGGGACTTGCTTTTTGGCCTCTGGCCACTGGTTTGGAAGAAGATCTGGGAACTCTTTTGGGGTTGGCACAGTGTGGATGTTCATAAGGGTCGGAAATTTCCATATATCCCATGTGCCTCTGATACAAGAGGTTTGGGAGGTCATTCAGTGGAAGTTCTAGCTGTGCTGGAGTTTTCATTTTCTTTTTACTGATGGGGTGGCAGAGTGTGGAAACAAAATTTGTATTCTTGTACACTATGTTGAGGACTCATCGGTCATTGGTAATAGAGGCCCAGTTGTTTGCATGGAATGAGAGTTTTCCTCCTAGGGGCACAAGTCGGTGGGCAGAGGTAAGGGGTGGAGGTGTAAAGTCATTTTGAGTTCTTTCCATAAGGGTGTGGCTTAGCACTCCCTGTTTTTGAAGTGGAGGAACTCCATTGCTTAGATCTCTGCATTCCCTGGGACTGCTGTCAGGGGGGTCTGCTTGCCCTACGTCTTGGCTGAGGTGAGCTGGAAAGGACCAGTGCTTGGAGGGGCAATGCCTACCACACCTCGGAGGTTGGATCTGTAAGGAAGTCTCTAACGGTCTGCATAGATTTAGCTTTTTCTTCCATCTTTTTTCAAGACCTCTTCTGCCTTAGTGCCAAACAAATTGTCTTTGTTCAATGGTGCATCTAACAGTTTTGATTTGACATGGTCTGGCAAGGTCTATTCCTTAAGCCAAGCATGCCTTCTAAGTACAGAACCAGTGACTGCTGCCCTGCAAGATGCTTCTAGGGCATCAAAGCCACATTGCAAGGTGTGTTTAGTAACTCGGCTTACAGAATGCATAAGCTCTTGTAATTCTTTCTTTCCTGCACAAGCAGGAAAGGAAGAAATCTTTTGTTTGAGGAATTCCATTGCAAGTTGCTGGTATTTCAGCATGTGGAACTGACAATTTAATACGCTAATGGCAAGAGTTGCAGAGATGTATACTTTTTTACCCCATCTGTCTAAAGCTCAGGAATCCCTGTCCAAGGGGGTGAAATTCTTAGCTGTGGTTGGTTTAATTTCTTTAGGTCCTTGGGAGATGACCTCTGAGTCAGCAGTAGGATTTTTGAAAAGGAATTTGTGAGAGTCAGGGACTCTGTAATACCTGTCAGGCTTCCTGGGAGCAGAAGGAAGGGTGTCAGGAGTCCAACTGGATTCCAGAAAGACATCATCCACAACATCCAAGACAGGAAGAATAGCTAAAGGTCTATGCTGTGGTAAATCTAAGAATTCCCAGAGTCTCTTTTTGGACTGAGGACAGTCCTGACATTCCCAATGAAAATGCTCCCTTAAAGTATGTAGGGTTTCACCAAATGAAAAATCCTCTGGAGGATTCCTCTGCATCTGAATCCTCATAAGCAGATAGGGGTTGCATGTCTTCATATTCAGAAACCTCAGAGTCATCGGACTACTGGTCAGATAAAACTGCTGGGGACACGTCTCTCTTTCTTTTGGAAGGGGTAGGCTGGCTTCCCCTAATAAGCATGATAAGGTCTTCCGCCATTTTAAGCATTTGAGATTGAAGCATGGAAGCAGGTGCATGCGCTTGGGTCGTTGGTTTTTAGGCGTGTTCGTACCCTGGGCCTTAGAAACTCTGTAGTTTTAGAAAGAACTGAAGACGAGAAAGAAGTCTTCGGTTTGTGTCGAGTATCGTAGTGCGAACAACTTCCTCAGAAGCCGGTGCCTGCTCAGCAGCTCCGGACCCATCCAAGGTAGAGACATCCGCAGGATCCTTGGTCAAAGAATAGTCTCGCGGCATACCGGACACCGAATGGGTCTCGGTAATGGCCTGAGAATCCACAGAAGCAAGCATCAGGGGGCTGAGAAACCACCTCATTGAGAACTGATAACTAGCTTAACGGAAGCATTGTCGGCAGTTTTGGACCTGTGCAGTCTGTCTCTGTCTTTATCCTTACTTTTTTTTGGAAGATCGGTAGTTGGATGGCTTACCGAAGCCATATCGGAATACGGGAACATAGAGCGAAAATATTTAGCTACAATAAGGGCCCGAAGATGTATAGTTCTGGCACTGAACTAAGCACAAATGCGACAGCGAGGTACGTCGTGGTCTGGGCCTAAACAGGTGATGCCGTAAGAATGGAAGTCTCGGTGTGGTATTTGCTTTCCACAGGCGGGACAATTGTTAACTTTTTCAGACATTGGTTAGAGCAAGAAAAAAGGATCCCGAACAGAGTACTTGGCTTTAGAAGACTTCAACTTCAATTCAGAATCTCAGGTAGTGGCCGACCGGCACTTGTGCGAACTGTTTAACTATAATCTTTCCTGAATACCATCTCTGTTGAGAACATTTTCAGCACACACATTTCTGACTCATACTATGCACTGTTTTCTGTTAAGTGGCTTAAGCAGACTATCTGCTCTTTGACTGCATTACTTCTCACCCATAAAGGGTGTATGCTTGAAAAATTACAGTTGCTATTACTCACTATCAGTTTCTTGTACATATGCTAGTTATGAGTCTCCAATTTTTCTTACTGAGATCTACCTCCAAAAAAAGTAATTTTAATGCAGTCAGACATTCATGCATATTGATATAGTTTAACAATGTGATTTTTTTTAAACTCTTTTACAGTTTTCAGGTCATTCTTCAATAAACTATATCCTGAATATACACAGATCAAAAGATGTAATTTTTCAGTCAAAAACAGTTTAGCATAGCTCCAATTACATCACTGCCATAGAATTTCCCTACAAAAGTTACAAAAAATGTAAGACAGAAATCCCACTGAGCACCTCAGGAACTATAGTGCGTAGCCATGGAGGGAGAAAGATTAGTTTTGTTATGTAGCAAATTAGTTTTAACTTGTATGCCCATGCCTTATGGAATAAAAAGTGTAACCAGAGTGTCTAGATTAATTTCCACCTTTCCAAATTTTTGTATTAAGTCAAGAGTGCCTTTGACAAAGGTTGTACAAGAATATATAACTTTGTTAATCTGTTCTTCAATGGAGAATGCCACTGCTTTACTCCTGGATCCTTTACTGAGAACTATAAACCTAAAGGGGGGATCCTGTAAGTCATTATGAATTTTGTGTAAACCAAAAAATGATTTACTTCAAACAGAAGTATACAGAATGAGGTTTCTTTGAAAGGGAGTGACAGATGTCTGACAGTTACAGGATCACTTCTGAATGATTACTGATTTTTGAGGGAGATCGTGTCTACCAAAAAAATACAGCGATTAAATGCATATGATTCTTTAACAGTCAAAGGTAGTGAACTCTTACATAAGGGAACATTCCACTAGGACAATGCTGTGTTCTGTACTAAATTATCTCATTAGAAGTTCCTGATTTTTTTCAGGGAACTGGCATAAGACCTTTTATATATAACTTGCAAATCAAGCATTTCAGAGGGCCTTTTTTGTCACAGTCTGGCACTATGCTTTGCTTCCACCTAAAACCTACCTGACATCTGCACAAAGGTCTGGGTAAAAGTAATGTTCAGAATATATGTATACCAAGTTTTCTTTGTCAGAAGTAAAATTCTCTGTATTTCACCACAAAAGTACATTTTTTAGCCTTTCGAGTCAAAATTCAGAGGAGAGGTGTGCTGTAGTGGACACCCTGAAGTTGGAAATGGAGTGTGTGTTTTGTGGATACATATCTTGGTGTCACTACCTGCAGTTTTGTAATGAAATCTCAGAGGGGGACACATATATATCCTTTGAAAACAGTTCTTGCATGTTTACTGCAGTCTGACATTTTGCATTACATTTCATTTTCATTGTGGGTACTGTGGTGAAAGTACAGTTGTGTACATGGTACCATAAATGTAGATGTTCGAGTGTATTCACTGTTGCAGTCATCACACTTGGGTTATCTACCTGCAGGTAGCCCTCAGTCAGCCCGAATACCAGAGTCTTGGGATTTCTGCGTCGGATGCTTTCACCTCTTCCATGATGTCAGGTCATCAGGGGTATAAAACATGCAGCCGACGCTGTTACATCAGTTTTTCTTGCCTTAGATATCAGGAGCCCCCAAAATAGGATGCAATCACATGGTGTGGAATACCTCCAGTAAAAAGTAAATACCATTTCCATAAGGTATGGCCAAAAAGAGGATAGGTAGAAAGTATAGAAAGACAGGGGGCTGGAGGGAGGGCAACCAGGACTGCAACAGTGAATTCACTCGAACATCTACACTTATGGTAAGTGTACACAACTGTACTAAGTTCTTAGTGTTTCACTGCTGCAGTCATCACACTTGGGTTGATTCCCAAAGCTGAGGAAGGGTGGAGGCATTCAAGTATTAGGGCTGCTAGCAGGCCTTGTAAGACTGCTGTGGCAAATCCAGCTCTGGATATAGAAAAGACAGGTAAGTGGTAATGCTTGGTGAAGGTGTGTACAGAACTCCAGGATGCATCTTCCAGGATGTCCCTGGTAGGGACTCCCCTGAGAAATGCTGCAGAGATTGAGGTAGCCCTAGTGGAATGAGGTCTGATCCCCTGTGGGGTAAGTTTTCCATGTTGTTTGTAGCAGAAATGGATGCAGTGTGCTATCTATTTAGAAATGGTTTGCTTTGAAATAGCCTTGCCCTCTGCCCCTGTAGCAAAGCTGGACTAGCTGCTGGTCAGATTTTCTGAAAGGTTTGGTCCTGTCATGGTAGAACCTGAGCTATATGTGCTCGTCCAAGGAGTGCAGTATATTTTCCCCTTTATTCTGAGGATTAGGAAAAAAGGTTGGTAAGTGGAAGGATTGGTTTAAAGCCACACTGGATACCACCTTGGGCATAAATGATGGGTTAGTCCTGAGGGAAACCCTGTCCGAAAGGAAGATAAAGAAGGGCCCCACAGTCATAAGGGTTGTAACTCAGACACTCTTCTTGCTGAAGTGATGGCTAGAAGTAAGGTTGTTTTCCAAGAGAGGAATTTTAACTCTGCTGTAGCAGCAGGCTCAAAAGGGGGGAGTGTGAGCTTCTCTAGTACAAAGTTAAGGTCCCAGGCAGGAGTGGGGGCTCTCCTTGAGGGTCTTAAATTGTTAGCTCCTCTCAGGAACTGTTTGATCAGAGGGTGAGAGAAGAGGGGTGGCTCACTATTATAATGAGCTGAGATGGCAGAGGCGTGAATCTTAATTGATGAGAAGGATAGGCCTTTGTGGAGCAGCTCTGCTAGATAATCTAGGATTTGAGGTAAGGTGGGCACGGCTGTGTCCTTTCCTTGAGAATGGCTCCAAAAGCAGCATCTTTTCCACTTTTCTGAATATGATTTCCTAGTACTAGGCCTCCTGACCTTATCCAGCACCTGTTTGCTGAGGGTTGCCGGTAATGTATTCAGGGAATAAGCCAGGCTGCCAGGTTGAGGGTTTGCAGCTGAGGATGAAAAATCTGTGCCTCCTGCTGGGACAGCAGAGAGGGGGGTCTGATGTAGGCGCCAAGGTGGCACTGCCGTCAGACTGCATAGAAGTGGGTACCAGTGCTGGTGTGGCCAGTCTGGTGCAATAAGGATTGTCCTTGGCCTGTCCTGTTTGATCTTGAGTAGTACTTCTGAAAGGAGGGGCAGAGGGGGAAAGGCATAGATTGAGAGGTTTCCCCATGTAAAGGATAGGGCATCCACTTTCCATGCTTGGCTGTGGGGATTTCTGGTGCAAAATGTGCTCAGTTGATGGTTTTCGGGGAAGCAGAGAGGTCCATCTCTGGTGCCCCCCCCCCCACCTGTGTATTAGAAGTTTGAATGAGCTGGGTTCTGGTTTCTCCTCGTGTGGGTCCATTAGATTTCTGCTTAAGTCGTCTGTCAGTAAATTTTGTTTGCCTGGCAGGAATTGAGCTTGCAGGTGCACCTGATTGCTCAAGGCTGTGCTCCACACAGCCATGGCTAACCTGCTGAGTGGGTAGGAATGAGTCCCCCCCCCCCGCTTGTTTATGTACCACATAACTGTGGTGTTGTCTGTCTTTATCAAGCATTGTCCTGGCAGGATAAGGTATTTGAAGGCTTTCAGTGCATTCTGTACAGCTAACATTTCTTTTTGATTGATATGCAGGTGAATTTGTCCTGGGCACCATTTGCCTTGAATGCATTTGCCTGCCATGTGAGCCCCCCATGCATAGTCTGATACGTCTGTTGTCAGGGTTTGGGTGGCGGTAGGGTTGAGTGAAAGGGAGTCCCTTGTTGTGATTGCAAGCCTCTGCCCACCAAAGGAACTCTGTCCTTAGGCAAGGAATGATAGGAATCACTGTTTCCAGGTCCTAAGAATGTTGACACCAGAGACTTTTTAAGTAACATTGAAGTTTCCTCATATGCTGTCTTGCATATGAAATTAGCAGAATGCATGAGGCCATGAAGTAGTTGTGTTCAAGCTTGGTCCCAGGAATACAATTTTTTGCCTGGGTACCAGATGTGATTTCTTTTTGTTGATGGTATACCCCAGAGAAGTTAGGAGTCTCTTTACAAACGTCAGGTGCTGAAGTAGCAATTCCTGACTGTCCACCTGAATCAAGCAATCATCCAAGTATGGGTAAATTTGAATATTTTTCTGCCTGCAGTATGCAATGGCTGGAGTCAGGCACTTTGTGAATACCCTGGGAGCAGTAGATAAGCCAAAGGGAAGTGCAGAGAACTGATAGTGCATAGAGCCTGCCCTGAAACGTAGATATTTCCTGCAAGATTCCCTTATGGGGATGTGCAGATAAGCTTAAGTCTAGGGTGACTAGCCAGGAGTCCTTGGCTAGCAATACGAAGCAGCTGCTGGAGTGTAAGCATTTTGAATTTTGGTACCACCAGGAAGGTGTTGAGAATTGACAGATCCAGAATAGGGTGCCAAGAGTTCTCTTTTCTGGGCACCAGGAACAGTCTGCAGTAGAAACCCTGTCCCCTTTGCTCTGTTGGAACAGGCTGCATAGCCCTGACACTGAGAATAGAAATTAATAGCTTTTGAGCCTCTGCCCACTGGTTTGGAGGAAGGTCTGGCAATCCGCTTGGGGTTGGCAGTGACTGGAAGTAGAATCTGTATCCCTGGGATGCAATGTTTAAGACCCATCGGTCCTGGGTAATATACTCCCAGTTTGTTGCATGCAGAGCGAGTTTTCCTCCTAGGGGTGCAAGTGCTTGGGCATGGCTGGGAAGGATGAAGGACAAGTTATTGTGAACTTTTTCCATAAGGGGGTGGCTTACCACTCCCTGTTTTTGAGGAGGGAGCACTCCATTGTTTAGATCTCTGCATACCCTGAGACTTGGTCTTTCTGCTCTGCTGCCCCTGGGTTTAGGCTGAGAAGGTCTGCGAGGGACTGGAAAGGACCAGTTTTTGAAGGCCAATGCCTACTGAATCTAGGTGGCTGTACCTGTAAGAAATCTTTAACAGTTTGCATAGATTTAGCTTTTTCCTCCATCTTTTTAAGAACTTCTGCTTTTGAGCCAAGCAAACATTCTTGGTTTAATAGAGCATCTAGTATTTTGCTTTGACATGGTCTGGCAAGATTTGTTCCTTCAGCCAAGCATGCCTTCTCAGAACAGACCCAGTGACAGCAGCCCTGCAAGATGCTTTTAAGGCATCAAAACCACACTGCAAAGTATGTTTACCAACTTGGTTTGCAGAATGCATCAACTCTTGTAAGTCTATTTTCTGCACAATCATGAATCAACAACATTTTTTGTTTAATTAGTTCCATAATATACTGCTGGTATTTCAACATGTGAAACTGGCAATTTAAAGCCCTGATGGCAAGAGTTGCAGAGGTATATACCTTCTTACTCCATCTGTCTAGAGCCCTAGAATCCCTGTCCAAAGGGGTAGGGTTTTTGGCTCTAGTAGCCTTAATACTTGGGTCCCTGGGAAATGGTCTCTGGATCCGCAGTGGTATTTTTAGAGAGAAATTTGTGAGAATCAGGTACTCTGTAGTACCGGTCAGGCTTTCTAGGAACTGGTGGTAAAGTATCAGGGGTAAGACTGGATTCCATGAAGACATCATCTACAATATCCAGGACAAGGGGTACAGCTAGAAGCCTATGCTGAAAGTCTAAAAATTCCTTGAGTCTCTTTTTGGAATGTGGGAAGTCCTGGCATTCCCAGCAGAAATGCTCTCTTAGGGTATGCAAGGTTTCACCGAAAGAAAAGTCCTCTGGGGGTGAGGGCAGAGGTTATGGAATCCTCTGCATCAGAATCCTCATGGGTAGATAAGGGTATGTCCTGGTAATCACAAGGGTCAGAGTCATCGGACTCATGGTCTGTAGAATCAGAAGGAAAATCCATTCTTTGACTTTTAGAGGGGGAAGGCTGGCTACCCCTAATTAAAGTAATAAGGTCTTCAGCCATTCTAAGCATTTGTTTCTGTAGCATGGGAGCTTGAGAATGCGCTTTGAACGTCTGTTAACTCTGGGCCTGAGAAATTTGGTAGTTTTAGTCATTAACGAAGTAGTCAGTTTAATACGAACATCGAAAGGTCTGAATACACCCTCAGAAGCCAGTTCCTGCACAGCGGCTCCGGATCCATCCAAGGTAGAGACATACGCAGGTTACATAGTCGAAGAGGCATCTCGCGGCATACCGGACTCCGAATGGGTCTCAGTAGAGGCCTGCAAACCAGCAGAAGAGGCATCTCGCGGCATACCGGACTCCGAATGGGTCTCAGTAGAGGCCTGCAAACCAGCAGAAGCAGGTAACAAGGGCTGCAAAAGCGCCTCACTGAGTACCGGCGGACTGGTAAAGTACAGTTTTGTACCTACCATAAATGTAGATGTTCGAGGATCCACATTGCTGCAGTCATAACCTGTGGGTAGTCCGCTGTCCTCGGTCGGCCCGAATACCAAAGTGTTAGGCTGGCGTCGGTCATAGTCGCTCTGATCTGACGTCAGTACGCAGTGGTACTAAAGAGCATGACCGACACCATATCCTCAGTCTTTCTTGCCCCAGATATCAGAAGGCCCAAAAAAAAAGAGGCCATAGCCAAAAATAGAAAATACCCAACCACCAATTACAGACAAAATAATTACCCCAAAAGCAACACAGCAACCCTAAACTACAGAGGGGAAGGAGGGAGGGTAAATTGGACTGCAGCAATGTGGATCCTCGAACATCTACATTTATGGTAGGTACAAAACTGTACTATGTTCTTCGTCTCACACTGCTGCAGTCATAACCTGTGGGTAGAATCCCAAAGCAAAGGTAAGGGAGGTTGGCAAAATCAAAAGGCACTAGGAGCTGCTAACATGCCCTGTAAAACTGCAGTGGCAAACCCAGCCCTAGACTTGGAATAAAGAGGGAGATGGTAATGTTTAGTAAAAGTGTGCACTGAACTCCAAGTAGCTGCCTCCAAAATATCCTTAGTAGCTACTCCCTCAAAAGCAGTAGAAGTGGCAGTAGCCCTAGTGGAATGAGGTCTAATCCCAGCGGAACCTCCTTTCCATGATGAGAATAACAAAAGCAATACAATGGCTAATCCACTTAGAAATAGTTTGCTTTGAAACAGGTTTTCCTTGTGAACCCAAGGCAAAAGAAATGAATAACTGTTGAGACTGCCTGAACCCTTTAGTTCTGCTCAAATAATAACGTAACTGCCTGTGAATATCCAAAGTGTGCAAAATTTTTCCCCTTTATTTTGGGGATCAGCATAAAAAGTAGGCAAATGAATAGATTGGTTCAAGGCCACATCAGAAACAACTTTAGGCATAAAAGAAGGGTTAGTGCTAAGGATACCCTATCCTTATGAAATATTAGGAAGGGTTCAACTGCCATTAGAGCCTGTAATTCAGATACCCTCCTAGCAGACGTAATGGCCAACAAAAAAGCAGTCTTCCAAGACAAAAACTTCAACTCAGATGTAGCTGCAGGTTCAAAAGGAGGTAAAGTCAGTTTTTCCAACACAAAATTGAGATCCCAGGAAGGAGTAGGAGCTCTACGTGGGGGTCTTATGTTCTTTGCCCCTCTAAGAAATTGCTTAAACAAAGGGTGAGAAAATAATGGTGGATCACAGTCATAGTGAGCAGAAATGGCTGCAGCATGAACTTTCACAGAGGAGAAAGACAAACCCTTGTCTAGTAAGTCTGTAAGGTACTGTAGTGTAACACTCAAATTAGGGTGTGAAACATCAAAGCTCTTTGCTGTGCTCCAAAGAAAAAATCTCCTCCATTTATCAGCATAAACTTTCCTTGTACTAGGCCGCCTGGCTTCCAAAATGACATTTAAAACTTGTTGAGGAAGCTGCGACCCCCCCAGGGTCTAAAACAGAATATGCCAGGCTGTCAGATGCAGGGACTGTATCCTGACATTGAGGAAATGATTGCTTTCTTGAGACAAAAGGTTTGGAATTGTTGGCAAAGGCCAAGGAGGCTCCCGAACTAAACTCCTCAGCAAGGGGTACCAGTGCTGACGTGGCCAATCTGGAGCTATAAGGATCATGCAAGGCTTGTCCTGTCTGGCGGCCTTCAAGAGCACCTTGGGAAGGAGAGGCAGAGGAGGAAAGGCATAGACGTGAAGGTTGTTCCAACTGAAAGATAGAGCATCCACTTTCCAAGCTTCTGGGTGAAACATCTTTGTGCAATATTTTGGCAGTTGGAAATTTTGTGGGGACGCGAACAGATCTATGTCTGGAGTTCCCCAAGCCACTGTCAACTGTTGAAATACATGAGGATCCAATTTCCACTCGTGGGGGTCCACCAGTTGCCTGCTCAAAACATCTGCTAAGGAGTTCTGTGCTCCTGGCAGAAACCTTGCTTAAAGAGTGAGGTGCAAACTCAGAGCAGTCTCCCACAAAATCATAGCTTGTCTGCAAAGAGGGTACGAATGGGTTCCCCCCTGCTTGTTGATGTACCACATGACTGTTGTGTTGTCTGTTTGAATCAACACCTGTCCTGGTTGAAGTAGATCCTTGAAAGCCATCAGAGCAAATTGGACTGCTAACATCTCCTTCATGTTGATATGCAAATGCTGTAGTCTGGGAGGCCACGTGTCTTGAACCCATCTCCCATTGAAATGTGCTCCCCAAGCCATGTCCGAGGCATCTGTCGTTAGGATCTGACTCGCCTCTGGTCGGGTCACAGAGAGTCCCTTGTTTAGGTGACATTCCTGAGCCCACCACAAAAACTCCCTTTGGATGCAAGGTATTATCTGAATGACAGTGTCCAAATCGTGGCAGTGTTGAGTCCATACGCTTTTGAGATACCACTGTAGCTTCCTCATATGTAGTTTGGCATTGGGAAGTACCAGAATACAAGATGCCATGAACCCCAAGGCTTGAAGGACTGTCCTTGCAGTCAGCCTGGACAGAAGGGATAATTGCTGAAAGTATAGGGGAAGATTTCTTTGTTTGTCCGGGGTCAGAAAAGCCATCTGAGAGGCTGTATTCAGTCTCACACCCAGAAAGCACATGTCCTGAGAGGGTACTAGACTGGACTTTGTTTCGTTCACAGAATACCCTAGGCACCTTAACACTGCCATTACATACTGTAGATGCTGAAGTAAAGTGACTTTGTCTTGAGCAAGAATCAGGCAATTGTCCAGATAAGGATAAATTTGTATTCCTCTTAGTCTTAAGAAGGCTATCACAGGAGCCAGGACCTTTGTGAACACCCTGGGCGCAGTAGATAAGCCAAAGGGCAATGCAGAGAACTGATAATGAAACGTACCAGCCCGAAAACGCAGGAACCTCCTGCAACTGGGCCTGATAGGAATGTGCAGATAAGCCTCTTTGAGATCCAGAGTTACCATCCAGTGATCTTTGCCTAGCAGAGGCAGAAGTTGCTGTAAAGTTAACATCTTGAATTTTGGGATGTCTAGGTATGTGTTGGGAATAGACAAATCCAGAATTGGCCTCCAAGTGTTCCCCTTCTTTGGCACAAGGAATAGGCGAGAATAAAATCCTAGGCCTACTTCTGACGGAGGTACCACCTGAATAGCCCCCATTTTTAAAAGTAAAGAAATCTGCTTGTGAGCCTCCAGCCTTTGCTGAGGAGGTACGTCCGGCATGCCTTTGAAAGGAGGCAAGGTGTGAAAATAAAACTTGTAGCCCCGATCTGTAATGTCCAACACCCATTTGTCCTGGGTGACCAAAAGCCAATTTTGCTTGAACAGTGCCAACTTTCCTCCTAGAGGAGCTGCCAGACAAGAGGAATCTAGCAGCTGGAGATACAGGTCATTGGGTCTGTTTACGAAAAGGCTGACCCCTGCCCTCACCAGAAGATTGTGCAGGAGAACTCCACGTCCTAGGTCTGAAAGAACCCTGAGCATGAGCTCTGCCTCTACCACGTCTAGATCTGCCCTTGGACTGGTAATCGGAAGAAGGATATGCCCATCCTTTTGCAGGCCAATTTCTGCTAAACTTAGAGGGCTGCACTTGTAAAAATTCCTTAACTGTCTGCATGGACTTAGCTTTGTCTTCCATTTTCTTCAAAACTGACTCCACAGGAGAACCAAAAAGAACTTCAGATTGGAGGGGAGCATCCAAAATTCGAGCTTTAACATGCTCTGACAAATTCTGATCCTTAAGCCAGGCGTGCCTACGAATAACTGAACCAGTGGCAGCCACCCTGGAAGAAGCCTGAAGAGCATCAAAGCCACACTGCAAGGAATGCTTACCTACCTGATCAGAGGCATGAACTAAATCCTGCAATTCCTTACACTCTATACCCTCAGCTAAAGCATCTACCTTAGATTTCAACTGACTTAACAGAAAATTCTGGTACTTCAGCATATGAAACTGGCAATTCAAAGCCCTCATAGCTAGTGTGGAGGAGGTATACACTTTTTTACCCCACCTATCCAAAGCTCTAGAATCTTTATCCAGAGGAACTGGATTCTTTACTACAGAAGCCCTGACACCCTTAGGTCCCTGGCTAATAGTTTCTGGGTCAGCTCTAGGACTCTTATATAAATATTTATGAGCCTCTGGAACTCTGTAATACCGGTCTGGCTTGACAGGGGCTGGAGGTAAAGAATCAGGATTAAGGGAAGCCTCAGAAAAAACATCCTGAACAACATCCAAAACAGGGGAATGGCCAAGGGCCTATGCTGTGGTAAAACAAAATTCCCTAAGCCTCTTACGAGAATCGGAGAAATCCTGACCTTCCCACTTAAAATGCTCCCTCATTGAATGCAGGGTTTCAGAAAAAGAAAAATCCTCTGGAGGAGAAGCAGAAGGACAGGAGTCCTCTGCATCCGAATCAGAATAGGGAGGAAAATCCTGAATGTCCTCAGCTGAAGACTCAGAGTAATCTGAGGAATGCTCCAAACCCTCCACCTCTGTCTCTACCCTAGGCCTCTTATCTGGAGGGGCATAGAACCTCTGATTAAAGTAATCAAATCCTCTGCCATTTTCAGCATATGTTTTTTAGGAACAGAGCCTGCAGAACTAGGGCTGACGCCTGTGCCAGAAAGACCAGGCCTAGCTTTAGAAGGTGCTTTAGTGACAGAAGTAGAAGGCCTAACAACCTTATGTAAAGAAGGGACTACAGAAACTTGAGAGGCCCCCTCGGCCTGACCTGACTCCTGAGAGGCCAATTCCTGCAAAATTAAAGGCTCCCCCTGAGACTCAGCTGAAACCTTGGCTGGATCCACAGATTCCACCATAGTTTCCAAAGAACCGGCGTCCGCAACGGACGACTCATCCTGCTTAGACTTTAACGATTTCTCTTTTCGCTTCTTAGCGGTAGCGGGCGTCGGAGGATCCGACGGCATGTTGTAGTTGCACCGCTTACCAAAAACAAGTCTAGCACAATCTAACCTGCTTTTAATGGTGCGCTTATTAAATCTAGCGCAAAAGCGACACCCGACTACGTCGTGCTCAGGCCCCAAGCAAGGAATACAGAGAGAGTGGTAGTCCCTATGAGGTATCTGTTTCCCACAAGAAATACAATTATTAACTTTTTCTGACATCCGGATTTAACTGAGGCAAGAAAAGACAAAAATATTCCCCAACGGGGTACTTAGCCCAACTTGGTCTTCGGTCTGAAACTCAGAATACGAAAATTTCAGGACGCCGAATGGCACTTGCAAACGCTGCTTCTGCTTCGGACCATGCGGCAAGAAAGACTGAGGATATGGCGTCGGTCATGCGCTTTAGTACCACTGCATACTGACATCAGATCAGAGCGACTATGACCGATGCCAGCCTAACACTTTGGTATTCGGGCCGACCGAGGACAGCGGACTACCCACAGGTTATGACTGCAGCAATGTGAGACGAAGAGCTTAACGGAAGTGTCTGTTGCAGTTTTGGACCTATGCAGTCTGTCTCTGTCTTTATCCTTGCATTTTTTCAGAAGATTGGTAGTCGGATGGCTTATCGAAGCCATTTCGGAATACAGAGAACGAGAGCAAAAGAATTTAGAGACAAAAATAGCCCGACGACGAATAGTTCGGGCGTTGAAAAGGCACAAAACAGACAGTGAGGGATGTCGTGGTGTGGGCCTTAACAGGTGACACAGTAAGAATGAAAATCTCTGTGAGGTATTTGGTTTCCACAGGCAAGACAATTGTTAACTTTTTCTGACATTGATTAGAGCAAGAAAAAAAGGATCCCCAATGGGGTACTTAGCTTTAGAAGACTTCAGGTTTGAAATTCAAAAAACACAAATTTCATGTAGCGGCTGACCAGCACTTGCGAACTACTTCTACTTCGGGCTCCTGCAAGGCAAGAAAAGCTGATGTAATGGTGTCAGCTGCATGTTTTATACCCCTGACGTCATGGAAGAGGTGGCAGCATCAGACACAGAAATCCCAAGACTCTGATATTAGGGCCGAATGAGGGCTACCTGTAGGCAGATAACTCAAGTATGATAACTGCAACATGAAACACGAAGAACATCTATAGTTCAGTGTGTTGAGAGTACACTAACAGTCTAAAATACTTCATTAAGTTTTCAATACATAAGATGTAAAAATCCTATTTCTCCTGAATGTAAAAGATTTTTATTACTGGTCTTATGACACCCCTTCTCCACAAAGTTTAGACTCATGTGCTATAAACTGCATTACAAGAAAATAAAGTTCTGTACATATCTTTTCAGCTGGAACAATCAGATAAATACATTTACAGTGTTACAGAGGAATGTTTCTTTACAGCTAGCTATTACACGGTCATTTATAGCAAACCTACTGGATGTCAAGTTCAGCACAAACTTCATCCTTCTCCCCCCACCACAGTAATCTTGCAAAAAATATCAGAAATGGATACACCCAAAGGTGCTCTCAAAGACCAAAAATTTGGCATCTACGAGCACTAAATGTCCCAGAATGCATTCTGAATAGCATTAAGAGTGATATTTCTATGCCTCTAACACTGTTCAACCTCACCCTACAAACTGGCTTTCTACTAAGTAAATAATGGACAGCAACAGTTGCACCCTACACAAGGGCCATCCACAGATACTGGTAATTTCCAACCCACAAGTCTGACCAGCCTCATATGCAAAGCCATGGAAATACTTATGGAACTAATCAATAAAGACAAAGAAAACCTCCAAACACTGGACCCATCTCAGTTTTACTTCTTCAAAGGCAGGCCATGCCTACTCAACTTTCTGGATGCCTACTTTGACCTGGTCAAAACCTCTAACAATACTCCACTCAGGCATTGTTGAAAAGTTTGCTAAATTATGAATAAACCCCCATGTCATCTGCTGCATTGCAAACTGGCTCACAAATAGGACACATGGAGTTAAAATACAAGAAGTCACCTCCAGAATGGGGTCTCACAAGGCTCTGTGTTGGGGATGTCCCTATTGGTATCTACTTCCTTAAGTCAAAGCAAACATAACAGTCTGTAGTTGATCAAGTTTATGGAGGACTGCAAGCTGGAAGCAGTCAGTGAATCCCCCAAGGACCAAGTAATCCTACAGGATAGTTTGTCTCGCACAGATAACTGATGTTAGAGTCAAGGACAAAAGCTAAACACCAATAAGTGCATTATTGTGTCCTTTGGGAAACCAACCGTCGCAGAGAACTATCACAATGACAATATATCACTAAGAGTACTAGAACCAGTAGTTAGGATTCAGGAACTTGCGTAGACAGCAACCTAGACTTCAACCAACATGCCTTCACAATTGTAAAGATTTCCTTCTATGCTGCACAGCTTAGAATTTGTGGGAGAGCTTCTAGGTCCGGAGATATCATTGTCCCCCTTATCCCTCCTTAGGCCTATCATTGAGTATAATACCTCTTTTGGTATGCAACTGTCTAGGCTTATGCAGTAACTAGAGTGACCACAGTGGTTTCTTACATAAAAATACTGGGGGGCTAAAGCACATATCCTACATGGACTGCCTCAAAACTCTGTCACTATACTTGGTCTCATACAAACTACCAAGAAGCAACCTATGCTTGTCTTGTAATGCATCTTCAGACTCACTGCACATGGACCAACCCGACATCCGGAAGTTTAATGGCACTACGAACACTCAGTCCAGGGACCTAAACCTCTTTTGCAACACAAACAGAATGGTTTGGGAGGGATACAGCTAATCTGGAACAGACTTCCGATCCACATAAAGCAAAGCTCATCCATGTCCTAAGTCAAACAATTTAGAAAAATGGACAGGAAATAGGAAATTTACCCCAGGAATGACCCCCATCTTTCTAATAGACATGAGCAGTGTTTAAATGCCTTACCTTTCAGTAGGGTCGGTCCCCTAATACAATGAAGGTGTGATCCTAACAATTAATACTCAACAAATGAAAATTTAAATAAAATTATGGCAAGATAGTTTAAACATACATGGGATAAAATAGCTTGGAGACAAATGGGTAACATGTCTAGGCTTAAAATGGCCCTACCAGGGATCATAGCAAGGTATTCTCCTCTGAGCCTGTTTAGATGCATTGGCTTTGCGCCTTGTTTCAAAAGAAATGTTTATTTTTTTCTTGCTGACAACCATACAATCAGTGTGCTCTTATGAAATCATAGCCAAAACTAATGCTTTTTTCCCCTATTTAAATGTAATTTTTCTATAGCATATAAAAAGAAAATTGTACACACACACACACACACACACACACACACACACACACACACACGTTATAACAGGCAGGCAAATATTTGAGACTGTGTTGCCTACTTTGTCCAAAAGCTATTGAGCTGTGTGAAAAACAAATCAAAGTGGGATTATCAAAAGGCCTTGTCCTGAAATTTCATAACATCTTGAAAGGGTAGAGAGTGATTGTCATTTGAAGTTGGATAGAATTCAGGACAAATGCAACTTTTACAAAATAGACAAAAACAAATGCGTAGTTTTCAGTTTTTGTTTGTTAAAATAAACTATCAAAACATAAACAGATAATGATGGTTCAATTTCAGATGTAAAAGGAGAATGAGTTTCTGTATAAAATTAATCTTTTCCTTCACTATATATGTTGAGGATTATAACATGATATTACAATTTCTTTTCATTAAAATTCAAGATACAGCTGCTCCTTTGCCTTTGAAGGCAGAAGCACAGCCCAATGGTATTATATAGATAATATGCCAGTAAAATTCCCTGGTTTACATATTAAGAACTTCTTTCCAACATTAAAGTAAATTCCGAGTTAAAATAGTCAGTAAAATTCTACACTGGTTACACTTGTTTTATTGCACTTAGCTGAACTGAGTCTTTGTATTTTGGGATATTTTTTTAATTGATGTCATGCACTTCTCTAACTCACTATGCTAGTTTCAGTTAACTGAAGTCTAGTGTTTGCACAGGCTATTTACATTTGTTTTGATACTTGCTTTGGTTACATCTTCATCAGTGAAGATATTTCCTACATTATCATAATGCGGACATATTTTACTCAGTCGAAATTTTAAACTGTTAGAATAACTGAGATCATATAATAGACAATTTAAAATAAGGAAAATCAACTACAAAAAAAAAAACAGCATGTTAGCAGGTGGGCAAGTCCTGCTGCATGCCCACAACCCTTGCAAATTATATATGCAAATTCCAAGATTCTGCCCTTTGCAGCATTGTAGTGCATTCTCTGATCCTCACTATACCATGATCTCTGTACTTTTTTTGTAGTTGGTTTTCGATATTTTAAATTGTCAGTCATATGGGCTTGACCATATGAAATTCAACAATTTAAAACTTCAGCCAACTACAATAGACCCCATAATGCACATAGGTTCATAGGTGTTTACTACGCTAATGACCACAAGGGCCTTTTTAAGCCTAGCCATTTATCCCAAAATCCCTGACAAGTTCTGGTACCCTTAATAAGGATGAATTTGGGGAGATGAAACGTATATAAGCAGGGGCCTTGGAGATGAAACATTTACAGGTTGCCTGTGTTCATTGGAGACACTGGTGCCAAGCCAGGGATGAATTTCCTGTTCTCCATTCAAGCTTTACTTATATCAAGATTATGTCACCCCAAATGGGACTCAAATCCACAATCCCTGGCTTAGGGGGTCAATGCCTTATCCATTAGGCCACTGGGGCCTGACATGCAAGCTATGTCACTATAACAATGGACTGTAACTTGACTTGGTTGAACAAACATCGCTCCCATACATGCCTTGAAGCAACTGGTACAGCTAGCAAATTTGCTCCGTGTTGGACAGGAGATATCTGCTTCTACTACTACACTTATTCTGCAGTGATGTGCAGTACCAAATGCAAATGGCTGCGTTTTCACTCCTGCTACTATGACAGCTCCAGGTGGTCTTTTTTCCAGTCCCTCACTCTCACTAGTCTACTTTCCACCTCCCAGTGGTTTATCTTCCAGAGTTCACCCCCAATCCCTCCAACACATTCTGGGATCCACCACTGCTGGAGAAAATGGAAAAAAAAAAAGAATAAATATTGAAAATTGGTCCCAATTCCTTATAAAAAATTACTGTGTATAGATGTCAGGTTACTTGAAGCATTTCCTCCTAACAGACATTTATTTGTCTCTATATAGCTTAGATTAACATTCAATTGCTCATGGCAGGCACAGAAGGGAAAAAAGCAATGCAGATTTGGTACTTCAGACAACAGTATAGCCAACATAGATTTAATTACGTAGGACAGGACAAGATCTTAAGAAACCTCTTTTGGTTAGTACTTCATTTTTACATGTTTCTTTATCCACTTTCTTCTCTGCACACCTGGCAATCAGCTGA
Organism: Protopterus annectens; assembly: GCF_019279795.1. Taxonomy (NCBI): domain Eukaryota; kingdom Metazoa; phylum Chordata; order Ceratodontiformes; family Protopteridae; genus Protopterus; species Protopterus annectens. The sequence goes on from NC_056726.1 coordinate 470,856,946, forward strand.
CCACAATGTCATTTGCTTCATTCGCTGGGTCTTTCGACCCTTTTTTGACTCCCCTGTATTTCCATCAAAAGGGTTGGGTCCAGCAGTTAGGCATTACTGTGTCCTGGGGACAGTGTCGTACTGCTGAAGTCAGCACTCTCCACAAGTCTTTCCTTGGCTTCCATAAGGGATATTGCACTGCTTTGTATACCTCAGCTATGAGCCAATTCCCTTACTCAACGCCCTCTATGGCTATACTCATCCTCTCCTACCAGCGCATCAGATGGCAGAGTCATTAACCAACCCCAGTTCACCTGGGCTGTGGTCAAAGATCTCTCTATAGAAAATTTCTGTTTATTTTTATACTTTTTACATTCAGTCACTAGCTGAAACTAGACTTGTTTAGAGCATCTTGTTATCAGTAGCTATAACCAAAACTCTCAAACCAAAAAAAAAAAACACAATGGAAAGCATGTCCAACATCTTTAAATATGTAATATTTAAAGGCGAAACAAAACTCCACATCTAGATAAGAATAATGTTGGCATTGTTTGGCTTCTTGTTATGTTGCAATGCAAATGTACAAAAAAAAAAGCCAAAGCTTATTGAAAGGGCGTGCCACACACTCATATCAGTGGTTAATTTGTAGGTCTACTGCTTGCCCTGCTATCCAAAATGATATTCTCTATCCAACATCAAAGGCAAAGTACATTTAAAACAGTTAAACAAAATACTGTTGTGCAAGTAAACCTACCATGACAGAAGATGATCTAATGATCACTGCTGAAGTAGCCTTAGCTATATGGGTTATATCCTGCCACGGATATAACAGCCGTCCAGCTTCCAAAGCATCAGGGCACCTTCCACATTCCAAAACTGATAGGCAGCTCAAATAGAACTGACTATAAGAAAACATTAGGTACTAAGCCCTGTACAGCTTTCCTGCTAAAAGAGGAATAGAGGTTGAAACCTGAAAGGCCAATGGTATAACAAACAAAAATAAATGTTCACACCCTGGCATTAAAAACACACCCAAAGTAATGGGGATGGAGGAAGGAGCAGCTTCTGCAGTAGTGATCAAATATAGTACAGTTGTGTACACTTACCATAAATGTAGATGTTCAAGTGTATTCACTGCTGCAGTCATCACATTTGGGTTCTCTGCCAGGGTAGCCCCCGGCCAGCCCGAATACCAGAGGCTTAGTATTTCTGTGTCGGTTGCTGTTGCTTGAAGACTGACGTCAGGTCGTCAGTAGTATAAACTAAGGCAGCTGATGGCATTACATCAGTTTTTCTTGCCCTAACCTGTCAGGAGCCCCCAAGTAGGAGGTCAGCTTCTGGTGGAAGAAAACCCCATCAGTGGAAAATAAATACCAAAAATTTCCTTGTAAGTTAAGGAGAACCAACAAGTTAGAATGGTAATAAAAGGAGAAAGAGAAGAAAGGGGGATGGAGGGAGGGAAACTAGGACTGCAATAGTGAATACACTCGAACATCTATCAGGCTTGGCAGGGGCCGGAGGAAGAGAGTCAGGGGCAGTACTGGCATCATTATATGCATCATCAACAACTGATAGTACTGGAGGAATGGCTAAAGGCCTATGCTGTGGTAAGTGTAAAAAAGTCCTTGGCCTTTTCCTTGAATCTGAAAAATCCTGGCCCTGCCATTGGAAGTGTTCCCTCATAGAATGTAGGGTTTCCCCAAAAGAAAATTCTTCAGGAGGAGAAGCAGAAGGAATGGAGTCTTCTGCATCAGAATCCTCATAAGGAGAATATGGGCCTTCCTGATGGTCTGAAATATCTGAGTCATCCGAGGAATAGTCTGTAGAGACAGGTTCAGGGGGTTCCGTCTTAGGCCTCTTATCTGGAGGAGGTTGAGAGGCCCTGTCTGGGTGAGGTTGGGATCCCCTGATCAAAGAAATAAGATCCTCTGCCAGGCTGAGTATCTGGGAACTAGAGGTAGGCCTGTGTGAAGGAGCTTTTGTAGGTAAGGCCTTAGAAGATTTAGCTGCTTTAGCCCTGGAAAAGGCCTTGATAGACATAGAAGCAGGGGGTCTAGTAGCCCCACGTGCAGGGGTAGAAAAGTCTAAAGGAATAGTGTCTGACAAATCCTGGGTGCCTGCTTCTGTAGCAGTAATTTCAGTAGCAGATTCGGCCATGCTCCGAGAGGCCTCGGTTATCGGGGGCATGCTTTCGGCCGAAGGAAGAACCGAGGACTCGGTTTCAGCCGAAACCGAGACACTCGCGGTTGGCCTAACCGTGGTTTCAGCCGAAACCGCTGGCGAAAGTGTCGGTCCTTTTCCTTGCACTTTTTAGCTAATTGTGTAGTCGGAGTCTCCGACGGCATTTTGTATGCAAAAGCGGGACCAAAAAACTCCTCTGCAAACTCCGACCAACGTCTAAGCGTCCGTCGGTTGAAGGAAGCACAGGCTAGACAAGCTGATATGTCGTGGTCTGGGCCTAAGCAAGGAAGGCAGTAAGAGTGGAAATCCTTATGAGGTATTTGTTTCCCACAAGTTAAACAATTATTTACTTTGTCTGACATCGGCTGAGGCAAGAAAGAGTCCCCAATGGGGTACTTAGCCTTTTTAGAAGTCTTCGGTAGTAGAAATCTCTGTATCTGACCGACCGGCACTTGCGAACAGCTTCTGCTTCGGGCACCGCGCGGCAAGAAAGACTGAGGAAAATGGCGTCGGCTGATGCCTTTATACCCCAGCAGCTATGACGTCGGGTGAAGTGCGACATCAGCCGAGGCCAGACCCAGACTTTGGAATCCGGCCGACCGAAGGGCTGCCTGAGGCAGGACAACCCATATGTTAGGACTGCAGATGCATCCTTGAAGGAAATCTAGGACTGCAATAGTGAATACACTCGAACATCTACATTTTTGGTAAGTGTACACAACTGTACTATGTTCTTCGTATTTCACTGTTGCAGTCATCACCTTTGGGTTAATTCCCAAAGCTTAGGAAAAAGGTGGATGCAGGCAATGCAACTAGGGGCTGGTTAAGATTCCCTGCAAGACTGCACAGCCAAACCCTGCCCTTGATTTGGAGAAGAGAGGCAGGTGGTAATGCTTGGTAAAAGTGTGAACAGATGTCCAGGTGGCAGCCTCCATGATGTCCCTTGGTGGTGACTCCTCTGAGGGAAGCTGCTCTGGTGAAGTGTGTCCTGACTGCCTTGGGGGGAGGCTTTCCATGCTGTTTGTTGCAGAAATGGATGCAGTGTGCTATCCATTTTGAAATGGTTTGTTTGGAGATGGCTTTTCCTTCTGCCCCTGTAGCAAAGCTAACAAGCAATTGATCAGACTTGCGGAAGGATTTAGTCCTGTCAAGATAGAATCTGAGCTGTCTGTGCACATCTAGAGAGTGAAGAATCCTTTCCCCCTTGTTCTGGGGATTGGGAAAAAGGTGGGCAAATGAATGGATTGGTTAAGAGCCACACTGGAAACCACTTTGGGCATGAAGGATGGGTTAGTTCTGATGGATACCCTGTCTGCATGGAAAATGATGAAGGTTTCCTCACCCATGAGTGCTTGCAGCTCAGAGACTCTTCTGGCTGAAGTGATGGCCAGAAAAAATGCTGTTTTCCAGGAGATAAATTTTAGCTGTGCAGAAGAAGCTGGTTCGAATGGGGGCAGGGTGAGCTTTTCCAAAACAAAGTTATGGTCCCAAGCTGGTGTTGGTGCCCTTCTGGGTGGCCTCAAGTTGCTTGCCCCTCTTAGGAACTGTTTGATCAAAGGGTTTGAGAAAAAGGGACTGCTCAGTGGGAAAATGAGCAGAAATAACAGAGGCATGAATTTTTATAGAGGAGAAAGAGGCCACTGTGTAGTAGGTCAGCTAAGTAATCCAGGATGAGATGGAGAGAGGGCTGTGCCGTACTGACTCCCTTAGTCTGGATCCAGGTGCAGAACCTTTTCCATTTGTCTACATAAGACTTTCTGGTGCTAGGATGTCTGGCCTCATGGATAACATCCAGGACCGGTTTACTGAGGCTGGCGGATTGGTTCGGGGTTAGGGAATAAGCCAAGCTGCCAAATTGAGAGTGTGCAATTGGGGATGCATGAATTCACCTTCCCTCTGGGTCAGGAGGTTTGGAATCTGAGGAAAATGCCAGGGGGGGGGGGGCTGCACAGCAAGGGGTACCAGTGCTGCCAGGGCCAGTCTGGAGCTGTCAGAATGGCCCTTTAGTTTTTCCTCCCTTATTTTGAGCAGTACCCTGGGGATGAGAGAGAGGAGAGGAAAGGCATAGACCGATAGACTGACCCAGGGGAAGGACAGGGTATCCACTTTCCAAGCCATGCAGCATTGCTCTCTGGTGCAGAAATTCCCTGAGCTGATGGTTAGTGTGGGAGGCAAAGAGGTCAACCTTCTGGGTTCCCCATTTCTGAGTTATTAGGGTGAAGGTACTTCTCAAGTTGCCAGTCATGTGGGTCCAGAAGACTTCTGCTTAATTGGTCTGCCAGAGAGTTGCGAGAGCCTGGTAGGAATTATGCTAATAGATGTAGTTGCATGGCAGAGGCTGGGTGCCAAAGGGTCATGGCCAGCCTGCATAAAGGGTAGGAGTGAGCCCCTCCCTGCTTGTTGATGTACCACATCACAGTTGTGTTGTCTGTTCTGATCAAGAGAGCTCCTGGAAAGAGAAGGGGCTTAAAAGCTATCAAGGCGTACTGCACAGCCATCATCTCCTTTTGACTGATGTACAGAGGGATTTGCTGTGAGTTCCATCGGCCCTGTATGCACGTGCTGTCCAGGTGGGCACCCCAAGCATAGTCTGATGCATCTGTGGTGAGGGTCTGGGCTGTGGGGGGTGGGGAGAGAGGCATTCCCTTGTTGTGGGAGCAAGATGCTGCCCACCAAAGAAAATCTTTTGAGGCAAGGAATTATAGGTAGAAGAGTTTCCATGTCCTGAAAGTGTTGGCACCAAAGGCTCTTTAGGTACCATTGAAGTTTCCTCATATGTAGGCTGGCATATGGAATGAGAAGTATGCAAGATCCCATGAAACCCAGAGCTTGCAGGACCTTCCTTGCAGTTAGCTGGGGCCTGGTGGCTACTTAAGAGAAGTATAAAGACAACAAAACCTCCTTCTTCCACACAAAATACAACAACTCTGCCCCCAACAAAAATTCACCGACTGTGAAATACCGGGCACAAGCAGAAAGTAAATCTCTTTATTTTCTAACGCTTCGGTGTTTCCACCTTCAAGGAATATCAAGCATTCAAAATGCAAAATGCATGTTCTTATATAGAAACTTCTAATTAATAACACACACCCTACTCTAATTAAAAAATTATATAATTATATAATAAAATCCTGTCAAAGTAGACATTTCCAATTAAGCTCATTATTAAGCCCTGTGGGTGTCATAGTTTTATACTTTAAAATAAAAATGCTTTCTTTGTACAACAACCTTTGTTTCAATACATTTTCATCATCAAATAAACATTTCACACTTTCTAAAACAGTGCCTTTTAATAAAGACACATCACCATTATGAAATGTATTAAAATGTGAAGCAATTATTTTATTTTCCCTCTTATTTTTCACGTCCCGAACATGTTCCATGAACCTAATACGGAATTCTATCTTTGTCTCCCCTATATAATAAAGTTCACAAGGGCATTTAAGTGCATGTCTACATACATTACCCCTTTACTTCTGCATGTATAAACCTCCCTAGGCTCAAATTTTATTCCATTTATACTATTAAATTACTTGAGAGAAGTAGGCTGTCAGGAAATTTTGTTTCTCTGGAGTAAGTTATGCCATCTGGGATGCTTTGTCCAGACTTGCTCCCAGAAATATTATCCTTTCTGTTAAGATCCTTATTGAAGCGGAGATATTTCCTAAATGATTTCCTGATAGGAATGTGGAGGTGGGCCCTCTTTTAGATCTAGGGTGGCTGGCCAAGCATTTTTGGAGAGCATGAGTAGCAGCTGCTGAAGGGTGAGCATTTTGAATTGTGGGATCACCAGTAAGATGTTTAGAATGGATAGATAGAGGATGGGGCACCAGATGCCCTCTTTTCTGGGCACCAGAAACAGTTTGGAGTAGAAACCTTGGCCTATCTGTTCTGCAGGAACGTGCTCTATTGCCCTCATAGACAGCAGGGAAAAGATTTACTTTTGAGCCTCTGCCCACTGATTTGGAGGTAGATCTGGAAACCCTTATGGGGTTGGAAGGGTGTGGAAGGAAAATTTATATCCCTGAGACACAATGTTCAGAACTCAGTGGTCCTTGGTAATGGTGGTCCAGGTGCTTGAGTGAAAGGAGTTTTCCTCTTAGGGGTAAGTGAAGGTGGACAGAGGGAGGGGGTGGAGGAGGTGAGCCATTGTGAATTCTTCCCATAAGGGGGTGGCTTAGAACTCCCTGGTTTTGAAGTGGAAGTAGTCCACTAATTAGATCTCTGCATTCCCTGGGTCTGCTGTCTGGGGGGTCTGCTTCCACGGGGACCTCGGCTGGGCAGGTGTACTGGGAGCAGGAAAGGACCAGTCCTTAGAGGGACAATGCCTGCTGAACCTAGGGGGCTGGACCTGCAAGAAATCCTTAACTGTTTGCATAGATTTTGCTTTTTTTCCATCTTTTTTAAGACCTCTTCTGCCTTAGTGTCAAATAAGTTATCTTTGTGCAAGGGGGCATCCAACAGTTTAGATTTGACATGGTCTGGCAGGGGCTGTTCCTTAAGCCATGCATGCCTTCTAATAACAGAAGTGACTGCTGCCCTGCAAGAAGCTTCTAGGGCATCAAAACCACAGTGTAAGGTATGTTTAGTTACTTGATTTGCAGAATGCATTAAATACTGTAAATGTTTAGGTTCTGCCCAAGCAAGAAAGAATTTTTTGTTTAAGAAGTTCCAAGGTATGTTGCTGAAATTTCAGCATATGGAACTGACTATTTAGTGCCCTGACAGCAAAAGTAGCTGAAGTGTATACTTTTTTACACCATCTGTCTAATGCTCATGAAACCCTGTCTGAGGGGTCTGGGATTCTTAGAGGAGGTTAATCCCTTTTGGCCATTGAGAAATGACTCGGGGGTCAGCTGTTGGATTTTAAATAGATATTTGTGTGATTCAGGGACTCTATAGTACCCATCTGGTTTTCTGGGAGCAGGTGTAAGGGCATCAGGAGTCTAGCTGGATTCGAAGAAAACATCCTCCACAACATCCAGGACTGGGAGGATGGCTAAAGGTCTGTGCTGTAGAAGATCTAGGAATTCCCTGAGTCTCTTTTTAGACTGAGGGTAGTCCTGACTCTCCCATTGGAAATGCTCCCTTAAGGTATGCAGGGTTTCCCCAAAGGAAAAATCCTCTGGGGGAGATGCTGAAGGAACGGAATCCTCTGCATCAGAATCCTCATAAGTGGAGAGGGGTTGCATGTCTTCATATTCAGATGCATCAGATTGATCTGACTCTTGTTCAGACAAAACTACAGGGGACAGATCTCTTTTCCTTTTGGAAGGGGCTGCTGGGCCTTCCCTGATTAGCATGATAAGGTCTTCCGCCACTTTAAGCATTTGAGAATGAGGCAAGGTATCAGGCGCCTGAGAGTGGGTCGTCTGTTTTTGGGTGTAGTTCATACCCTGGGCCTAAGAAATTCAGTAGTTTTATAAAGAACAGTAGTCGCGAATGAAGACGTTGGTTTGTGCTGAGATTTGGTAGTGTGAAGGACTTCCTCGGAAGCCGGTGCCTGCTCAGCGACTCCAGACCCATCTGAGGGAGAGACGACCACAGGATCCTTAGTCTAAAAAGAGTTTTGCGGCATACCGGACTCCAAAAGGGTCTCGGTAGCAGCCTGCGAATCAACAGAAGCAGGCATCAGGGGCTATGAAAGCACCTCACTGAGTACCAGAGAACTGATGACTAGCTTAACGGAAGCGTCGTTGGTAAGTTTAAGACCTGTGCGGTCTGTCTCTAGTCTTTATTTTTACGCTTTTTCGGAAGATCTGCTGTCAGATGGCTTACCAAAACCATATCAGAATTTGAGGACTGTAAGTGAAAATATCTGGCTACAATAAGGGCCCAATGATGGATAGTTCCGGTATTGAACAAAGCACAAAAGCGACAACGAGGGACGACGTGGTCTGGGCCCAAACAAGTGACGCAGTAAGAATGGAAGTCTAGGTGTTGTATTTGTTTTCCACAAGCAAGACAATTATTAACTTTTTCTGACATCGGTTAGTGCTAGAAAAAAGGTTCCCCAGTGGGGTACTTAGCTTTAGAAGACTTCAACTTCAATTTGGTAGTTGAAACCCAGGTAGCGGCTGACCGGCACTTATGCGAACTGCTTCTGCTTCGGGCTCCACGGCAAGAAAGACTGATGTAATGGCGTTGGCTGCCTTACTTTATACTACTGACGACCTGACATCACTCTTCATGCAACAGCAACTGACGCAGAAATACTAAGCCTCTGGTATAGGGGCCAGCCGAGGGCTACCCTGGCAGGGATAAGCCAAATGTGATGACTGCAACAGTGAAACACGAAGAACATCAAATGTTCTCGTAACTTTACTTACACAACTGTTGAATGTTCATCATACTGATCATGCCTACAAGTAGCCTTAGTTACATGGGTAGATTACCCTAGCTTACTACATTTGCAAGGTGTGAGGAGGACCCTAGCAAAGCCTGATCTGGACCTAGAAAAGGAATTATGCTTGTATAGAGGACCAAGTAACAGCTTCTAGAATATTTTCAGAATCAAACCCTTTCTGAACAGCCACAGGTAAAGCCAAGGCCCTGTTTGAGTGGGCCTTGACCATGCCTTGAATAGATTCCTTAGGGTAGGAATAACACAGTAATAGCCTTAGACAACCACTTGGAAATAATCCGTTTTGACACGGGTTCTCTCTTTTTACCTTTACAAGAAATGTACAATTGCTCCGAAGATCTGAAAGATTTAGCTTTATCAAGATAGCGCTAGCGTTGTCTGTGGACATGCAAGGTATGGAGTATCCTTTTGACCTCATTTTTAGGTTCAGGAAAGAAAACTGATAGGTGGATCGTCTGGTATAAACTTGGCTAGCACTTTAGATATAAAAGAAGGATTAGTTCAGAAAAACTCTGTCCCTTTGGAAAATGAGATAGGATTGAGCCACCACAACACTTGCTACTCAGATACCCTTCTTGCAGTGGTCACAGCATTCAGTAAAACTGTTCTCAATGTTAAGAGCCACAAGTCAGGTCAGCCAGGTTAACTGGTTCAAATGAAGCAAGTGTTTAGTTTCCAATACAAAATTAAGATCCGAAGGAAGGGCCACTTGTTTTCTTGGAGGTCTCTTATGCAAAACCCCTTTCAAAAACATTTTGACATGAGGAAACATTGAAAGGAGGAGAATAGTACAGTTGTGTAAAATCTTATCACAATTGAGACCCCCTGCCAAGGACAGCCAGATGTCCAGCCAGTAAACCAAAGCCTATGCTCCCCGCCTATGGCACAGGACATAAAGGTAACTCCCAGACATACCATCCCCATAACTGAAAAAGCCCCAGCAGGAATGACAGTTCAAGGATAAAAACACGTAAACACATCCAGAAGGAAATAGGACCAGGGAGAGGAAGGAGGGAGTGAATACTGCAGCAGTGAAGAGGAGGACATCTACAGTTACGGTAAGAATTTGCACAACCGTACTATGTCCTCCCATATCACTGTTGCAGCAGTCTTTACAATAAGGAGAATGCAAAAGCTCAGGAAGAAGACTGGGAAGAAGAACAGCCAGCAGAGTCCTGTAAGAAGCCATGGAGAATGGCCCTGGCAAAGCCAGTTCGGGCCCTAGAAATTGCATACAGCGTACAGTGCTTAGTGAAGATATGCCTGAAATCCAGATTGCTGCCTCAAGAATAAAATTAGTATCCAAACCCTTGAAAAAAGCACCAGTAGAAGCCACAACTCTAGTGGAATGAGTCTTAACAAATGAAAGAAGGTTCTTCCCATAAAAGAATAGCAAAAAGAAATGGCTTTACATATCCAAGAAGTGATTTGCCTGGAAACACCCAAACCTAAAAAAGACCTAGAGTAACTGGTTAGTTAAGTACACTGCATGAATGCCAGGAATAAAGAATCACAGAAGACCTGGAAAAAAATCAGGTATAAAACGTGAAGAAAAACAATGACTGGGGAGAGTTCTGCAACCATTCAGCAAAAAGTAATGCAACTTTCAGACATGACTTCCAATAACCTACAGGAAGATACAAGACAACTCCATACAGACCTGGTTAAAACAAACAAAATACTGGTAGAGTATATCAATACAAACAAAAAGCCGGAACAAATGAAGAAACTTTAAGCATATATTCAGATAAGACAATACAGTTGCAAAAAGCAGAGGTTGAAATGAAGAGAAGGCTGGCTGAATATGAAACTGCTCAAGAAGACATGTTTCAAAAATAATAGAATCAGAGGACAGAGCATGTAAGGAAAACCTGAGATTTTCAGTTATACCAAAGAAGCTGGAAGGAACAGACTGCATTAATTTTATGAAAGCAGAAATAAGCAACTGGACTGGTATTCCACAGCAGCAACTGTTAAGTTGAACGGGCACATCGTGTGTAGGCTCCAAGCCTAGCCATAGGAAAGTAGCCTAGACCTGTAATAGTAAGGATGCAAACCTACCAGTAGAAGAAATTACTTTAATTGCAAGAGGAGTTCCAAGAGTAATAGAAAAGGGAAAAAAAGATAATAATGGAAGATGCATAGTACTAAGGGGCTACTGGCTAAGGAGCAGGATTACAGTGGCATGCATTTACATCCCCCCCAAAACTGTTATAATGAAGCTTAAGAAAATTATTGGAGAAATAATCAGCTTTCAGCAAGGAATATTACTTACAGGTGGAGACTGGAATTTGGTTTGCAACAGTGAAGATATGTCTGGGAGGCCTAGAAAGGAAAATATAACAAAGGAGGGTAGATTTTAAGAAATTTATGAAAATGTTTGGCATGGAAGTTGCGAATTCAGTACTAGGAGTACAGAGTAAATTCACATATTACTCACTGAGATATAAAAACTGAGCCAGGCTAGATAGAGTTTATATCTCACAGGAACATGTGCATTTAACTGAAGGTCTTGAAATGTACCCAATAAATATTTCAGATCATGCTCCAATAAAAACTATAATAACGCAATGTAATGAAATAAAAATGAGACACTGGCACTTTCCCACCTATCGACTGAAGAGAGGAATTCAAGGAATGGGTTTTGGAATTAATTCAGGAGCTAATAGAGATGATAGAAAGACAGAATTTACTTCTGAAAACATCGCTAGGGAGTGGGATAAAATTAAAGTGGAGTTTAAAACTAGGGTGGAAATAAAAGAAAGGGAGATATGGTTAAACAGTAACAAGAATTATTTAGAGGGACTGAAATGTTGGCAAAATAGGGGGACTCTCTCAGAAGAAAAAGAGCAACTGTAGAATGCTAAACAGAAAATAAAGGATTACCTCAATAAAATGCACAAGTTTAGAAAGATTGCTGTTAAGCAACTGTTTTTTGATAATAATTTTAGAGCACAAAAACTTCCACTCAAACTAAATATATTCTGCCACAACTAGACTTAGCTATAGAGTACTTCAATAACAAATCAATCTCACCACTCACTGTCCCCTCCCCTACCTCTAATGACGCAAACACCTTCTCCTTTACTCCCTTTCCAACTTCCTACATAAAAAAACTCCTATGTAAATTAAAACCCTGCTGCTTAGCTGATGACCAACTTCCAAATGAATACCTAAAACTAGTTGCCCCATCCATCGCCTACCCCATACCATTACTAATAAACTGCTCTATCTCTGAACAGTATGTATGTATGTATGTGTCTTTCGGCTTTTCCCGGTTAGGGGCCACCACATATCTCTGAACAGTATGTTCCCAAATTATGGAAAATCTCTCATATCATACCAGACATAACTAACTACCATCCCATCGCCATTCTATCCCCCCTTGCCAAACTTCTAGAGAAATGTATCCACCAGCAACTCATGAATCACCTGACTACCAACAACCTACTCTCCAGCAACCAGCATGGCTTCAGGCCTAAACACAGTACTAACTCAGCCCTCATAACCTTTACAGAGACAGTTCACCACCTCAAAAATGAAGGGCAACTAGTTTCAGCCATTTTCTTAGATATGTCAAAAGTTTTTGACACAGTGTCCCATCAACTGCTCAACAAACTTGCCACTTAATCTCAATACCACACCCCTAACATGGTTTCACAGTTATCTATCTGACAGTCAACAGGCCACTAAATGGGCAAACAGCCTCCCCCCACTATTACCTGTGACCACTGGGGTACCACAAGGTTCCATACTTGGGCCCCTCCACTTCATAACATTTACCAACACCCAACATGCCACTGTCATCCAATATGCAGATGACTTGACTCCTCCCTTATCTGCTCAGCCCACTCCCCACAAGAACTCCAACACAAAATGCAATCACAATTCCAAGACACTGAAAAGTGCCTCATCAGCCACCAACTCATCCTAAATCCAAATAAGACCAAGCTCATAATTTTCTATAATAAATCTTCCAAACCCAGTACCCAATCCCTCTCCATATTATCTAACAACGGTACAAAAATCGAACCCACCAATCAGGCCAAGCTGCTTGTGGTAACCATAGATAACTCACTAAAATTTGATAAACACATCTATCTGACCATCAAAAAATCCACTCTAAACTAGGCGCTCTATACAGGGTTAAACCTTACCTTACACAACATGCTAGACTGGCCACTTCAAGATCCCACTTGCTATCCACCCCTCCTATACTGCTCTGAGGTAACCTATCAAAAACCATCCTAAATAAACTAGACTCCTGCTATAACAGAACAGCCAAGTTTGTCACCAACCAACCCCACAGAACACACCACTGCACTACTTTCCAACGGCTCAGCTGGCTAGAACCTCCCAACCTATTATTACTAAAACAACTCTCACTTGCCCATAAAATCAAATTCAACCCTACCGACTGCCCAGCTCCATCAAACCTAGTCCATTCAAACACAAACTGTAGACTCCTCAGGTCATCCAACAAACTAATGCTAAAAGTAACCTAGCCTCACAACTATCAGGGAGACTCCCTCTGCAATCATAAAATAGCCAACGATTGGAACACCCTTGCTCAACAGATAACTAAAAACCCCAACCTGTCCACATTTAAAACTACCCTAAAAGACTAAATGATAATTGGCTATGCCCCTGCATTGCTCCCAACTAATATTCTTCCTTTTTTTTCTCACTCATCTCACAAATGTTAGCCCAAATAGTGCTCATCCCACATAGGGCTATCCCACTATCAGTCTTATCTTTATTAATCTTTGTTCCTTCAGATGACCTAACTTGTAAAACTGCATGACCAATTTTGGTCTTTCAGAAGTGACTCACCTTATAAAGCTACATGACTTGTGTACCTCATCTATATTGTAAAAAAATATATAGTATTCCACTATGCCGGAAACATGCATGTTTATATTGTATTCTATTTTGCTATAATATTTTTGTTAAACTCATTTACATATTCTTAGCAATGTACTACTTAAACTAAGTTTACTGGTTGTACCTTAATAATGTTCTTTTAGTTGTGGAGCTTTTCTCCCTGGGTCTCAGCTGAAAAAGGGTTTTTTCAATCCAGTCAGACACTACCTGGTTAACAAATGTAAATAAATAAATAAAAACTTTTAGTACAACAACTCCAGCACCAGAAAGTAGAAAGGGCCGTCACCATGCTTAGGGAGCCTATAACCAGGAAGATAACAAAAAAACCCTGTAGAAGTATTAGAAATATTTTGGAAATTTTATGAAAGTTTGTATAATTCAGAGAAATATGGAAATCAAGAAAAAGTACAAATGGAAATGTTTATGGAAGATTTAAATATGCCCAGGTTAGCGGTAGATGAGGCTCAATTACTAACAGGGTAGGAAGGGGTGAGAAAAAATGGCTATGTATAACCAATCTACAGGAAAGTGCCCAGGAATAGATGGTATTCATGTGGAAGTTTGGAAGTTAGGCGGGGAAAAACTAATAAAGATCTGGAAGATTTTGTTGAACAGTATTTTAAGCGGAGGAGAAGTACCAGCGTGAACCAAATGAAATAAAAACACCACAAACTGAAGAACAACAAAAAAATGAGGCGAAGACTTCAGAGCTTAAGTCCACAAAATCACTAAGTGCTTTCGCCCTTGGTACAACAGGACTTCTTCAGAACAACTCTTCACAACTACTCACTTTTATATAGTGATCAGTTAATTAATCCCATCCTTCCAATCGGTCACCATGGAGACTGTTAAAGCTAGTACCACACATCACCTAAAACCTTAAAAACAGATGTTACAGCAAATTATTAAGTATAATCACTGCATACATAAAACACATTCCTAACTAGATAAACCATGACCGGTGATACATAAAAAGTACTTGCTTTAAAAACTTTTTATTTTTTTTTTTTACTTTAAATAAAAAGCAGTTCTCTGTTTTAAAATACTAGACAGAGGTGGTTTCATTCAGACCAGAGTATACAGTGGCATTGGTTCTTAACTACCATCTAAGCTCCTGATATTCCAAAAAATCACCCACTGATCCCACCTCCCTGCCCTAGGTCTACCCGATCAATAATTAAAAATTTGAATCTATGAAACAGGTTTTTTTTCTACAAGCTTGTACAGTGTATTCCTTCTATCCTTTTTCTTAATGTCGTAAAGGTGTTGCTAAACCCTTTTTCTCAGACTAAGCTTAGTTTTACCTATGTAAAATACACTGCAAAGGTCACAGATTGCCAGGTATACTACCCCCTTACTGCCACAATAAAATTTCCTTGGAATATCAATCTCACCATAACCTTCTAACACCACAGATGTCCCTTCCCAAATGTATGGGCACTGGGAACAGTGGCCACATTTAGCCATCCTTCCATGTTGCAAGTCCCTCACTCGTCGTTCCAGTACAGTCTTAATACACAAATCTTTCTTGTACACAATGGTAGGCCTTTACTCACAACCTACAAATGTTCATGTTCTACCCCAAAAACCCTCCAGTATTTCAACCCAAATAAATTATTAGATGTCAAAATGAGGGCTCTGCTATACTCATGCATACATTCCTCTACATGTGCATAACTAAGCACTACCTTATCCCTAGACCCTAATAACGCTGTAAAATGGCCTGTCCTTTTCTCATTAACTTCTGATAAAATGTCCAAGAAAAAGGGTTCAAGATATCCTCTCAAACTAAACATATTCATGACTGTCACAATCCATTTGAAATTCAATGTCATCTGTGATTATCCTGGCCAGTCTTGCATACTATCCCTTCAAAAGGCCCTTCTATTGAATACAGTGCATACTGCCAAAATGTAAAAAAGAATTGGAGTATGTAGGTTTATGACAGATTGTTGATTCCAAACACTTCTTTATTTTATTTTTCCTAATAGTAATATCAAGAAAATTTACTGAATTAGTCTAAACATCCATCATGAACCTCAAAAAATCAGTGGCTGTGTGCAAATAATCATAAAATTCCTGTAACTTACCCTCTTCTTCGGTCCATAAAAAAATCATGTTGACCATAAAAACACCCAGCTAGCCATGAATTTGGAATTAATGACAAACTGGGTCTCCCAATACGCAAGAGCTGTATTGGCAAACATGGAGGCACACTGCCCCCATGGCTACTCCAGTCTCCCAATACGCAAGAGCTGTATTGGCAAACATGGAGGCACACTGCCCCCATGGCTACTCCAGTCTTCTCTCTAAACAGCTGGTTTTCAAATACCAAAAACATTTTTCTAAAGCCATGTCCATAAAAAATCTCTCAACTTACTAACCAACCCTTTATCAAGGTTAGTAATTTATCAAGGTTAGTAAAAAAAACAAAGGTATTTGTACAACCATTTAATACCCAAATCAGAGGAAAGACAGAATACAGGTCCTGAATGTCTGCTGTAAGAAATATCAGACCCTCACTAAACATCTCATTAGAAATTCTTGTTAGAAAATCCCATGAATCCTTCAATAGGCAACCACGATTCCTGAATACATTTTTTGTGTGAAAGTCAGTATACTTGGCCAGACAAAAGGTTTTAGATGCTTTTGCATCCACAATAGGACAAATCAGCGGGTCAGCTAAATACTTGTGCATCTTTGGGATCTCAAAGATGATGGGGATCCTGGGGTTATGCACCACCAAGAAATTAACTTAAACAGTAAATCGAATTCTCAAGTAACATTTATTCCAACGGCAAATCTATATTTTTATAAGCTATATTCAACTGGTTGACTGAAACCTCTTCGTATTTATCTGAATATAAGATACAAAACATCCTGTTTATATAATCACTGGTATCCATAACCACCAAGCCCCCCACCCTTGTCAGGTTTCATTATCCTAAGCTGCTTGTTCTGAGTAATCTCATTCAACAAGGTTTTTTCCTCGTGGCTCAAATTATGGTTGATTACAGATCTAAAACCATTTTTAAAAAAATCCCTAAAATCAAACTCACAATCTTTCAAATAAAACCATAGTGTAGGGTGGGGGATTAAACACACTCGGCCTCCTGATAGTAAAATTCTGTATTTCTTTCACAGTGTTAACATTTCTAAAATAAAATGCAAAATTCAATTTCCTTGTAAATAATTTGAACTGTAATAAACCATCCTCAATTTTTGCATTCCTGTTTGGAACAAAGGTCAGACCAGTTTCAAATAAATTTGCCAATGCAATATTAACATCGGCCCCACTATAATTATACAGTTTAA
Source organism: Protopterus annectens (assembly GCF_019279795.1). Classification (NCBI taxonomy): domain Eukaryota; kingdom Metazoa; phylum Chordata; order Ceratodontiformes; family Protopteridae; genus Protopterus; species Protopterus annectens. The sequence goes on from NC_056726.1 coordinate 470,873,669, forward strand.
AGTCTTCATGGTGATTGCGAACAACAGAATATGAATCAAAATTTAATTCACCCATGATGTCATTCCCCATCTCCCTCTCCCTCCCTGAGGAGGGGGATGCTGATACTGCTGAGGGCTTACTTCCAACTGTTGATGATGGAATCTCACCCTCAGTCAATCTGCGAGACCATCTCAAAGGGGGGCTTCTAAAGGGGCCTCTCCCCTTACTTCATCCACACTAACTGCCCTCATTGTTGTTAAAATCCAGTTTCCCATTATCAGCACCTCTATTATCAGGTACATCATAAAACCGACCATGACTAATAGCGGGAGGGGGGTAAGCAATACCCTTCTCCATGTCAATCCTATCACTAGATAACTTTTTAGCCTTCTTATTACGCATTTCAGAAATATGTTATATTTTTGTCAAAAAGCCATTAATATGGCCAATCTCAGATTCAAACAAGTCATTACGAATACCAGAGTCCAACTTATTGATTTCAACAATTAAAACATTCATCTGCCTCTCATAGTCTCTAATTAAAACCTCAAGCAGTTCGCAACCATGTCTGTTAAAAAGTTCAAGTAACTCACTGTGTAAAACAGAGCCCTTGACAATTCCAGTCGAGTACTTCCAAGAACGGAGCCCTTTAGTAATCATTTCAACTCGCAGGAACTCCTTCAGATAGCTGCACTCCAGTTGCAGCTTTCTATATTTAAAAAGCAGGTCAGAAAATTCCTTTATTTGTTGCTCCAAAGTCCCAGCAATAATTTTGTGCAAGTACTTTTTTATGTATCGCTGGTCAAGGTTTATTTAGTTAGGAATGTATTTTATGTATGCAATGGCTATTCATACTTAATAATTTGCTGTAACGTCTGTTTTTAAGGTTTTAGGTGGTGTGTGTGATATGGGACTGATTGGGGGGGATGGGATTAATTAACTGATTACTTTACAAGTGAGTAGTTGTTGCGAAGAGTTGTTCTTAAGTCCTGTCGTACCAAGGACGAAAGCGCTTAATAAAGTGACTTTGTGGACTTGAGCTCTGAAGTCTTCATCTCCTTTTTAGAAATACCAGCATCCTGGAAGAAGGCGGTGGTAATGGCAATACCTAAAGAGGGTAAAGATCCATCTGATCCAGCTTCACACAGGCCCATTTCTATACTAAACAATGATTTTAAAGTGTTTATGTTTATAATGGCTAAAAGAATGGCAAAAGTGATACCAAAATTGATAGATATGGATTAGGGTGGTTTTGTGGATGGGACGCAAACATCTGACAATATTAAGAGAACTCTGATGATCCAGAGGGAAACAGAATGTAAGAAAATACCACTTTTATTGGTGGGTCTTAATGCACAGGATGCATTTGACGGAGTAGACTGGGACTTCATGAGCAGGGCAATGGAATGATTTGCTTTCCCTGATGCAATTATAAGGTTGACTAGAAGAATATATGAGGGATCTGAGGTGCAAATTAAGGTGTGTGGGGGTCCTCTCTGATGAGTTCTGCTTGAGTAGAGGAGCCAGGCAGGGCTGTCCGCTTTCCCCTTTTTTGTTTGCATTATATTTAGAACCATTGGCAAAGAAAATAAGTGACTCAAAATTTCAAAGATATAATTGGTATGGTCGTCAGGAAAAGCTGGCTCTGTTTATAGATTATATTTTATACATTACAAAACCAGAAAGACATTACTGTTGTGGAACATTTTAAGACAGTTTCAAATCGCCTCAGGATACAAAATTAATGAAGCTTAAAGGCAATAGCGGTAAATTATGTACCTACACATAAATTGGTCCAACAATATCCATATTTACAAGGACATTATAACATTAATTACTTAGGAGTATGGATTAGAAATGACTCCATTGTGGCAGCTGATGATATGTGGTAAGACACTAAACAGAAGATAATACGAAAATTGAGAAACTGGATGCTTTGTTGTATGGATATTGATAGTAACATACAAGCAGTTAAAATGCTTTAAGTCCCTCTAGTTTTATACACAGGCCAGGCATATTTTTAATCAAACAAAGGAGAAGCTGTGGACAGCAATTAAAAAATAGTTGAAGGATTTTATTTGGGAAGGGAAGACAGCAAGGGTCAAGTGCGATAAACAGATTCTTCCAACAGAACAATGCGGTAATATTATGATTATCCAATTTGAGGGGGGTATTTTAGAGCAACACAGTTAAGGTTCTTACACATAGCACAAGCAGAAAACTATAATTCAAAGTGGAAAGAAATTAAGATGATACAAGCAGGAAGCTCAAGAAATACGGAGAGATTGGGATTTTGGATACAAACTCTTAAGGAGAACAAAAATCATACAGAGTATTATTTTCATAAAATAACAGTGAGTATTCTAAGAACCAAACCAGCACGAGAATGGAGAAGAGAGATTTTGCCAGTAGAGATAACTGTGGTCAGGAACACAGATAATAGGCAAGAGGGGAGCTGGAATTTATTGGAGAAAACTGGCAAAGGAACCAAGGTATTGGGAGCAAATAACTAGAAAGGGAAAGGTAATGGAATGGGAAGAGGTTAAGAATTTATTTGGACTGCAGGTTAGAGATTGCCTTCTCTGTCAAGGATTGATAGCATATAGGCAAAGAGAAAGAAATAGAGGTCTGGCTCCTAAATCAAAGACCAGCACCGGTAGAGTTTTTAATAGAATCTAGAACAGAACCTGCTGTTAAAAATGGAATTAGTAAAGCATACAAAATACTGCATAATAATTATAAGAATCAATCAGAGGAGCTCAGAAAAGATTGGGAAGAGAGACTGGATAAGCAATTCACAAAGACAATGGGAAGATATATGTATATCTCCCAAATATTCAACAAAGTTTAGAAGATTTAGGATCTTTGCCTGGAAGTGTTTACACAGGTATTTTTATTCCCCAAGTAGACACCAAAGAATTTTTCCTCAGGTGGACAGCAAATGTTGGAGGTGAACAGACAAAAAAAGAGGTGGCTGGGAACATAGTTTTGGGAGTGTAATGAGCTAGCAGACTTTAGAGATTCCCTGCAAACCACTCTGTCATAGATGCTGAGTGTGCAGATTGGATTGTCTGGGAAGATGATTTTTTTTGAGATATGATACAGAATTGAAATTGCCTATGAGTCTAATTATGGTGGCTGCCAAAAAAGCAAATACTACAAAATGGAAATTTATGTCTACACCAACTTTACTAGAAGTTGTGAATACAGTAACAGAAATAAATCAACTGGAACTAGGATCCTTAGAAAAGGGAGGGAGCAAACTACATAGGAAAAAATGGGAATTGTGGGAACAATATATGCAGAGAAGGAATGATGTTTGAGAGGCAGGATTTGAATAAGCCATACAATGCTTAACTGACAAGGACTAGATAGCTTATAAGTGATGTACAAGGTTTGCAATTACAGTTGTTTCAATGGTGTCTGTAATTTATTCTGTTTGCTACTGAAGTGGCGTCATGTTTTCCATTTATATAAAAGTAAGATTGCCTATGTCATATGTGAAAATTTAATAATGATGTTAAAAAAACTGAAGACCTAAGATGAAAAGAAACAAAAAGCTGATCATATTTGCAAAAGCTTTAGTCTCATCCAAATAATACTCAAGTTGTCTATGCAAATCCAAGGTGTGAAAAATCTCACTAGCAGACTGCGGATTAGGGAAAAAAGTGGGCAAATGAATAGCCTGATTAAGAGACAACTCATTAACCACCTTGGGCATAAAAGGATTAGTGCAAGGGACACCCAGTCCTTATGGAAAACTAAAAAAGGGGGAACAGCCATAAGGGCTTGCATCTCAGACACCCATCTGGCAGACGTAAGGGCAAAAGAAGAACAGTCTTCCAAGAACAATGATGTAAGGAAGCTGAAGCAATAGGCTCAAAAGGAGCCCGAGTCAATTTTTCTAAAACAAAATTAAGGTCCCAGGAAGGAGGGGCAAGCTTCCTGTGAGGCCTAATGTGAAGGATGCCTTGAAGAAACCGTTTGACCTCAAATCTAGAGGCTAAAAGGGGAGTCAAAAGCAGACGGAGCTGAAAAGTGGGCCTTAAAAGAGTAGGCCAACCCAGCATTGAACAATTCACACAAATGAGAGAACCAAATGAACATCAACAGTAAGTGGATCCAGGTTATGACAAAGACACCAAACACAAAACCTCTTCCATTTGGTTAAGTCAGATTTCCTATTAGTGGGTTTTCTGGCCTTCTGCAGAATCCAAAGCACATATTCAGAGAGAGATAGAGGGAAAAAAAAGGTGTGTGTATGGGATCAAAACCCTATCACCCACAATGTCAGTTGAAGTGTGGACAGGTGGGGATGGATGACAGATCTCTGGTCTTGTGTGAGTAGGTCCACCCTGTGAGGTAACATGTCATGATCGCCCTTGACAAGATGCGGGAACCAATGCTGTCTGGGCCAAAAGGGAGTCACCAGCAAGATTTTGGGGGCATCCTATTTTATCTTGAAGAGGCCTTTCGGAATGAGAGGAAGGGGGGGTAGGAAAAACGAAGCATCCCTTCTAAGAAAAAGGTAGGGCATCTACCTTCCAAGCCAGAGGGCATGGGACTACGGCACAAAATAGAGGAAGTTGTCTGTTCAGAGGGGAGGCAAAGAGATCAAAGTTCCTGAAAGGGAATAAGAGTTTCAAAAGGAAACACTGGGTTGAGGGACAACTGATGAATTCAAAAACTGAAGTTCCAGTTTGAGGCATGGAAGTACAGGGACTAGGAAAAACCTAAAGGATAAGAATGTTGAAGCCGAACTGAATTTAGAAAGCACTGAAGCTTTCTCATGTGGAGCTTGGCTAGAGGTAGCATGGGAATACTGGAAGCCATATGACCCAGAGCCCTCATAAATTCTCTGGTTGTTACTGAAGCCAAAGAAATAAGGGATTGAAAGAAAGCAATAAGAATGAAGGCCTTGGTAGAGCAACACAGTTAAGGCTCTTATACACAGTACAAGCAGAAAACCATAACTCAAAGTGGAAAGGAATATTGCTGACACAGGGAGGAAGATCAAGAAATAAGGAGAGACTGGGATTTTGGATGCAGGCCCTTAGGAGAACAACCAAAAATCATACAGAGCATTATATTCAGAAAATAGCAGGGAATATTCTAAGAACCAAACCAGCAAGAGAATGGAGAAAAGAGATTTTGTCCAAAAGGCTGACTGTGTTCAGGGATAGAGATAATAGGCAAGAGGGGGCTGGAATTTTATTGGAGAAAACTGGCAAATGAACCAAGGTATTGGGAGCAAATAACTAGAAAAGGAAAGGTAATAGAATGGGAAGAGGCCAAGAATTTACTTGGACTCCAGGTTAGAGATTGCCTTCCCTATGAAAGACTGATATATCAGAGTATAGGCAAAGCGAAAGAAATAGGGGGCTCCTAAATCAAAGACCAGCACTGGTAGAGTTTTTAACAGAATCTAGAACAGAAGCTGCTGTTAAAAAAGGAATCATTAGTAAAGCATATAAAATACTGCACAATTATAAGACTCAATCAGAGGAGCTTAGAAAGGATTGGGAAGAGATTGGATAAGTAATCATCAAAGAGACAATAAGGGATATATGTACATCTCCCAAATATGCAACAAAGTCTAGAAGATTTAGGATCTTTGCCTGGAAGTGTTTACACAGGAATTTTTATACCCCCAAGTAGACTCCAAAGAATTTTCCCTCAGGTGTACAGCAAATGTTGGAGGTGTGCGAGGCAAGAAAGAGATAGCTGGGAACATATTTTTGGAAGTGTGCTGAGCTGGCAGACTTTTGGGAATCCCTGCAGACCGTTCGGTCGAGATGCTGGGTAAGCAGACTGGACTGACTGGAGAGATGATTTTTTTTGAGTTATGTTACAGAATCGGAATTGCCTAGACATTGTAAAGCTTTGCTGAGTCTAATTATGTTGGCTGCCAAAAAAAGCAATTACTACAAAATGGAAACCTAAGTCTAGACCAGCTTCACTAGAAGTAGTGAATATAGAGAGAGAGAGATAAAACAATTGGAATTGAGATCTTTAGAAAACAGAAGGTGCAAACTACATAGGAAAAAATGGAAATTGTGGGAATAATATACACAAAGCAGGAACGAGGTTTAAGAGGCAGGAATTGAGAAAGCTATATAATGCTTAACTGACAATGACTGGATGGTTTATAAGTGATGTATAATATTTACAACTACAGTTGTTTCAGTGGTGTCTGTGATGTAAACTGTTTGCAACTAAGTGATATCATTTTGTATACTTTTCATTTATATAACTGTAAGGTCGCCTTTGTCATGTGTGTAAATTTAATAAAGATGTTACAAAAAAAAAATAAATAAATAAAAGAATTAAGGCCTTGGGAGAGGCAGGGATGCCAGCATTGGAACAGTCTAGATCCTGTATCCCAGAAAACATAATCCTGAGAAGAAGTCAGGAATAACTTCTGGAAATTTACTGTAAACCCCAGGCTTTGCAGGACAGAAGTGGTAAAGTGTAGATTCTGAAGTAAGATTTCGAGAGGAAGCCTGAATAAGCAGGTTGTCAAGATAAGGAAAGACCTGTATACCCCTTAGCCTGCAGAACACAATCACAGGAGCGAGGCATTTGGTGAAGACCCTTGGGACAGTAGAGAAGTCAAAGGGCAAAACAAAATATGCCAGGAAGCAACAGATAAATGTAAAAACTTCCTGAAAAGGGGATGAATAGAAATGTGTAGATAAAGCATCCTTGAGATCCAGGGAAATAGTGGAAGTAGGAAAGGAAATAGGGTTTGAAGGGATAGCATCCAGAAAGAAGGGACCTTTAAAAAAGTGTTTAGCTGAGAAAGCTCCAGAAAGCTCCAGAATGGGTCTCCAGGTGCCTTCCTTCCTGGGGACAAATAACATTCTGGAGTAAAATCCCTTCCCCCTGTGAGGAGCTGGAACCTCTTGAATTGTTTCTTCAGCCAACAAGCCCTGAAGCACTTCTGGGGAAAAAAAGGGCAACTGTTCTTGAGGAGGCTGAAGAATGCCCAAAAAGGGGTGAAGAGATTTCCAAACCATGTAATAACCCTGATGAATTATGAAAATAACCCAGGAGTCGGGGGTGATGTTTACCCAAACAGGAAGGGACAGGGAAAGATGCAGAGAAAGGAATGTGACTGAGAACAGGATAGTCAGACAGGAAAAGGAGGCTTCTGAGTAAGAGAAAAATGGGCAGCCTTAGCTGGGGGAGCCCTTCTACCACCCTTTTAACCTTCTTTGGTGGAGGAAGAGACTGTCTACGGACAAAGGTAGACTTATAAGAATAATTTTTATGAAACTTAGGCACAGGAGAAACAAAAATATGTTTCAACTCCTGTAAAGCCTTGCCCTTTTCTTGCAGGGACTTAAAACAACTTCACAGCAGCAGCACCAGACAAATGTTTATTATCCAGAGGTGCATCCAGCAGTTTTGCCTTGACATCATCAGGTAAAGGCTGAAGTGTGAGCCAGGAATACCTCCTCAAAACACATCCTTTAGGGCAGCTGCTTTTGGAAGTGTCAGCTGCTTCATAGCTGCATTTAATGGAATGGTGAACTACTTTGGAGGATGTCCCAAGCAAAGCAAGAGCAGAGGCCTTCCCTTCAGAATAAGGGAGATCAGAAATAGCCTGGAAGGATTGCCCGAGAAGAGCCAAAATGTCCCTAGTCATGTGTGTCTGATAGTTAACAGCCATAAAGACTAGGGTAGCAGATGTATGTACACCTTCTTACTGAGTCTCTCCATGGTTCTGCTATCCTTATCAGATGACAGCAATTTAGTGGTAGGTAACAGTTTGGAAGGCTCATAAGAAGCCACTGACACCACAGAAGGGTCGGCAGAGGGACTTGTATGGAAACTTGCAGTCCTCAGGCATTTTATATAAAAACCTATCAGTTTTTCTGGGAGGGGGAGCTTGAGAATCAGCAGCCAGAGAAGCAGTAGAAAAAGCATCCAGCAAAGCAGCAATAACTGGAGGAACAGCAGAGGGCCTAGGAGACTCCACTTGCAGAAGCTCACAGTACCGCTTCTGAATATCAAACACTTCAGCACAGCCTGATTTGAAAACTTCCATCATTCTGGAAACAGCATCACCAAATGAAATCTCCCCAAAAAGAGAGTCAGGACTGACAGACTCTTCTTCCTCGAACCATAGTCCTATGGTGAAGGAATCTGGGAGGAGTAAGTCAGGGAATCTTCATCAGAATCAGTAGCATCATCCTCAGAAGAATCCTGTTCCATAGGCCTCTTATGAGGGGTACAAGACTGGGGGGAATGGGAACAGAAACACTCTGTGAAGGCTTGATGGCCTAAAGGCATTAAACAAGCCTTAAGTGAAGTTCTGACACCCACTCTGAGGATCTTTGGCAGCAGGCGAAATATGTTTAGTATTCTGCTTCTTTTTCAGTGGGACATCAAACTCAAACTTAAATTTGAAGGCTCTCACCCCTGGCAGGGGATCCTTATTGTAAAAGACTGCAACAGTGCTATGGAAGGACATCCATGGGTCCATATGCTGAAATGGATGCTAAAGGAACCTTGACAGAGGAATAAGAAATGCCATAGGATAGTACAACACAAATATTGAAAAAACAGAGAACCAGCCCTGAATGGGTGCTGCTTATGTTGCTGGCACCAACTAAAAAACTTTTTCCACTTGCTAATATATGATTTTCTAATAGCAGGCTTTCTTGCCTCCATTAGTAACTGCTGCATGTCCTCAGTAAACAGGTGCCCATAAAATATTAAGAACCTATCATCTAGGCAGCCGACTGAAGTGGACTGAGATTGGGGTATATAAAACACCCTTGGAGTTGACAGAGTAGATTCAGGCTGAGGAAGCTTGTGGGAATTGCTCCTGGCCATTTCTAAAAGAAGGGGTCACCTGTGCCAGAAGGGAGTCACCACAATGACCTTGTACTTATGAAGATTCAGAAGAAATTTCCCTTGGATACTGGTGAAAAGACATACACAAACATTCCTGTCCAAAGAAAAGAAAAGACATCCGTCTTCTAGATCTTCTTGCATGGCTTCCTGGAGCAGAATCTTTCCAGTTGATTGTTCAGAGAGGAATTAAAGAGGTCTACTTGAGACAACTCTTAAAAGACCACCTGATCTAGGGTCTGCTTTGGTCCTGCTCAGCTTGTGTGTGACACAATTTTGCACTGACAGAATTCAGAATGCCTGCAGAGTGAGACTGAGCTGTGAAGCTATATCCCAGGTTAACATGGCTAGTCTGCAAAAGGGGTATTGACCTGGTTCCCCTTTCTGATTGATGTACCACGACTGTAGTATCATCTGTAGCAACTTGAAGAGGACCCAGGGACCAAAGCTGATTCACAGAGTTCAGTGCTTTGATCAGAACAAGTACCTCCTTACAATTTATGTG